>NC_057388.1:97113758-97125028 GCF_019320065.1 Cervus canadensis
AAATTATTATTATTTTTTTTTTCCAGTGGGTTTGTCATACATTGATATGAATCAGCCATGGATTTACATGTATTCACAATCCCGATCCCCCCTCCCACCTCCCTCTCCACCCGATTCCTCTGGGTCTTCCCAGTGCACCAGGCCCGAGCACTTGTCTCATGCATCCCACCTGGGCTGGTGATCTGTTTCACCATAGATAGTATACATGCTGTTCTTTTGAAATATGCCACCCTCACATTCTCCCACAGAGTTCAAAAGTCTGTTCTGTATTTCTGTGTCTCTTTTTCTGTTTTGCATATACGGTTATCGTTACCATCTTTCTAAATTCCATATATATGTGTTAGTATGCTGTAATGTTCTTTATCTTTCTGGCTTACTTCACTCTGTATAATGGGCTCCAGTTTCATCCATCTCATTAGAGCTGATTCAAATGAATTCTTTTTAAGGCTGAGTAATATTCCATGGTGTATATGCACCACAGCTTCCTTATCCATTCATCTGCTGATGGGCATCTAGGTTGCTTCCATGTCCTGGCTATTATAAACAGTGCTGCGATGAACATTGGGGTGCACGTGTCTCTTTCAGATCTGGTTTCCTCAGTGTGTATGCCCAGAAGTGGGATTGCTGGGTCATATGGCAGTTCTGTTTCCAGTTTTTTAAGAAATCTCCACACTGTTCTCCATAGCGGCTGTACTAGTTTGCATTCCCACCAACAGTGTAAGAAGGTTCCCTTTTCTCCACACCCTCTCCAGCATTTATTGCTTGTAGACTTTTGGATAGCAGCCATTCTGACCAGCGTGAGATGGTACCTCATTGTGGTTTTGATTTGCATTTCTCTGATAATGAGTGATGTTGAGCATCTTTTCATGTGTTTGTTAGCCATCTGTATGTCTTCTTTGGAGAAATGTCTGTTTAGTTCTTTGGCCCATTTTTTGATTGGGTCATTTATTTTTCTGGAATTGAGCTGCAGGAGTTGCTTGTATATTTTTGAGATTAATCCTTTGTCTGTTGCTTCGTTTGCTATTATTTTCTCCCAATCTGAGGGCTGTCTTTTCACCTTGCTTATAGTTTCCTTTGTTGTGCAAAAGCTTTTAAGTTTCATTAGGTCCCATTTGTTTATTTTTGCTTTTATTTCCAATATTCTGGGAGGTGGGTCACCCTATGTTTTCTTTTAGAAATACAAGGTTTAGCTTTTATGTTTAGCTCTTCAATTCATCTGAGTCAACTTCTATTTATTTTGCTAGATAGAAGTTGCCGTTAACCTTTCCCATACAATGTCCAGTTATTATAGCACCATTTGTTAAAAGACTATCCTTTCTCCATAAGAATCAATTTTATATTTTTTTAATTTTTATTTTATTAATATAATAATATTATCATGTTAATTAATATTTACTTTTATTGCACTGAGTCTTCACTGCTACATGCTGGTTTTCTCTAGTTGCGGTGATTGGGGGCTACTTCTAGTTGTGATGGGCATCTCATTGCAGTTGGTTTTTTTGTTGCAGAGCACAGGCTGGAGGGCACACGGGTTTCAGCAGTTGTGGTGCATGGTGTTAGTTGCCCTGCAGCATGTGGAATTGTCCCAGAGCAAGGATGGAACCCACGTCCCCTGCATTGGCAGGTAGAATCTTAACCACTAGACCACAAAGGAAGTTCAATTTTATACTTTTTAAAAATTTATTACAACATATATGTGGGTCTTTCCTTGGACCTTCTATTCTGTTCCATGTAAGATCTATATACCTCATAATGAAGGAGAGAAAGCAAGACACAGTATAGTGTAATCCTATTAATGGGAAAATGTGTGTTGATTGGAAATCCACTTTCCCACTGGGAAAAGAAATAATATTTGGAAAGGGATTGAGGAGTACATATTTGAAGAGGAATGTTCACTTTTACAGAGAGGAGCATTCATTTGTTACTCTTTATGTTAATACATCTGATTAGAGTATAATAAAATTATATCACTTGCATTTTAAACACAAGCATAATGCTTTTGTATTTTGACTAAAATCTCTGTGTGTTTGAGTGGAGATTAGAAAACAGGTGAGACACACACATCTCTGGGAGATAGTGAAGGATAGGGAAGCCTGGCGTGCTGCAGTTCCTGGGGTCGCAAAGACTTGGACACGACTTAGTGACTGAACAACCCCACCACCACTCTGGATATTAAATCAGCTGATGAAATATGAGGAAAGAAAAGAATAAAAGATGATTCAGAGGTTTTGCGGTCATATGTGCAAGGGTAAGCCAAAGGAAGCTTGGGGGTGGGAGCTAAATTCAAGGAGCTGGGTTAGCACCCAGTGCTAACAGGGAATGATGTTAGCATGAGCAGTGGGTGGTGAAGGTGAGCCTCAGGCTTGGAGGATTAGGCCAGTAGGGTTAAAAGTACACATATGGAAATCATTTGCACAGAAGTATTAGCTAAAGATGTGAAAGTAAATGACTCTGCCTGGGAAGAGGGGAAAGCAGAGAAGAGGGCTGAAGAGCTTCAGAAAGACCTTCATTTTGGAAAAACTAAAAAGGAGGTTTCGATAAAAGCAGAGAAAGACTGAGAGAAAGCTGAAGAGAACGACAGAAAAGTGACATCATCAAGGGCCTGGAGGACTGTTTCAGAAGGGCATGATCAATGTCAGGGATGATAAGGACTGAGATCTTTTTGGGCTTGATGATGTGGTCATTAAAAGGAGACTGCTGAAATGGGGGTGGAGAAGGGTAATAACAAGGGTAACTAAAAGAATGAGCTGATTGGAAAACACTGGAGGCTACAGAGAATGGTATCGGCAGGGTTGAAATATGTTTTAGGTTAGATAAGCCTGAACATCTCTGTAGATAGAAGAGAAGGTATTGAAAACAGGGAGAGAATAAAATGCAAGGGAAGATACTTTGAATGACATTATAATTATGTATACATGTTTTTATGGTGCTGTGCTGTGTTTAGTCACTCAGTCATGTCCAACTCTTTGCGACTGCATGGACTGTAGCCTGGCAGGCTCCTCGGTCCATGGAATCCTCCAGGCAAGAATACTAGAGTGGGTAGCCATGCCCTCCTCCAGGGGATCTTCCCAATCCAGGGATGAAACCCGGGTCTCCTGCAATGCAGATGGATTCTTTACCACCTGAGCTACTGGGTAAGCTCATGTATTTTTATGCTTTTGTCCAAATCCTTAGAATGTTTAACACTACTGACTTCATTAAAGTGAACCCTAAGATGAAGTAGGGACCTTGGTTGATTATGATGTGTCAATACAGTTCATTCTTGATTAAAAAAAAAAAATGTACCACCTGGTTGATAGTGGCTATTCTTCCAGGGGAGGGGGAATATGAGGAGTTTCTGTATCTTCTTGTCATTTTTGTTGTGAACCTAAAACTGCTTTTTAAAAAAGTCTCAAAAAAAATTAACACTCAGGGTAGACATTTTTGGCAAAACTTTTGTTTCACTTTTACTTATGTATACACATTATATATGTGTGTGTGTTTGTTGGATTGTGATGTAAAATTGATCTCTTAGGTCAAAAACTTTGCAGGCCACAGTAGTTAAATTATACTGGCAAATAAAAACACAAATTAACCTCAAAAAAAAATACGAGGGAAGGATAATTGATATAAATTCTCAGAATTCAGAGGAGATGGAATTAAGAGCAGCATGTAATTCTTTTCAAAAATAGAGCCAATGGCGCCCATTCCAGTATTCTGGCCTGGGAAATTCCATGGACAGAGGAGCCTGGCGGGCTACAGTCCATGGGGTCGCAAAAGAGTCAGACATGACTTAGTCACTAAACAACAACACAGATTTTTCAGTTTCTGTTATGTGAATACTATAAGAAGCTAAATAATTAAAAGCATTATTTGTGATTAAAAAAAAAAAAAATGACAGGATGAGCCAGCAACCCCTGTCCAGTATCAGGAGAGTGGCTTGATATAATTACATTACAGTAACAAGAGGCAATGTTATGCTTCTCTTATAATAACTGTGAGGAAACTAAAGATGTGTTTGGGTTATGTTGTTAAATGGAGAAAAACTAAATATAAAGTGGTTTATGAGATGATGTAAAACAATGAGTATGACTGGAAAGGAATGGTATAATATTTATAATTGTTGCATTAAGATGATGAGATTAAGGGTAGTCTCTCTTTAAGATGCTGTCATATTTGTGTTTACAATAAAAAAGGGTTTAGAAATGTCTTCCTCCAAGAGAGGAGAGGAAAGGACAGATAAAGATGAGTTCGGATGAAGGGTTTGGTGGTCTTTAACATGATTTCTCCCTTTCCAACACCCTAAGTCTCAGTGTTACATGGCAGGTTTGGGACTATAAATTTGGGTTTTTGTTTTTGTTTTTTGTTTTTTTAAACCCTAATAACAGTTAAGACTCCACGCTTGCACTACAGGGGGTGAGAGGTCGATCTCTGGTGGGGGTGGGGGTGGGGGTGGGGGCACTAAGATCACATATGCCTGAGCAGTGTGGCCAAAAAGTTTTTTTAAAAAAAGGAGAGAGGGTATTGCAGAGAAAACAAGGGTGGGAAGACAAGGCAAAGAAAGGCAAGGTAGAAATTCTAAATGCAAGAAGGTAGAAATGAATGGAATGTGGACACAGGATGGGCCACTTGCTAACTGGAGGAAGAGCTATTTAGAGGAATTTAGGGAGAACAAATAGGTATGGTCAGATTGTAGCAAGCAGAGTTTAGACCTGCCATGGTCTAAGCCAAACAACTACCTAAATTGACCTCAGGCTCTAGGAAAGACCTCCTGCCCATCTAAAGGGAAGCCAGTGGAGAAAGAGATCCTCCAATGCCAGTGACCAAGGGTACAAGGTGTAAAACCAGGATCCTGGTCTCAGACAGACTGAGCCAGAGACTTCTGTCTCTCTTTCACCGTTTGTTGGCCATAATGACAATAAGAATGTTCCTGAAGCAGGCTTCCCAGCCTCACCTCCCTGTCTGTTGCAGTTTCCCTTACCTCCTTCCCCAGTCCCCTCCCGACAGCACACAAACCACAGATCAACCAGCTCAACTCTCTGCCCACACTCTCCTCAGCCATTTCCCACTATAGCCCCAAACCCACTTCTTAGGGCAGCTCCCCTAAGAAGTGCCAAAAAACCCATAGGAGAACCTTGGCAGCAGTTGGGAAAAGCTGTTTTTAGAATCACCCTCTTTCTCTGGCATTCTACTAACTCCAACTCACATATGACTGGGTTCTAGAACTCATTGACTCTGGCTCCACTTCAGAGAAGGAGAATGATGATCAGTCAGTTCCCTTCCTCGTTCTTCCGTCTGGGCCTGAGTGAGAATCGATGACCCGAGTAAGGAAAGCCAAACCCACTCTGTGGATCTGTCCTAATCTCCCTGCTTTTCTAAAAAACTCTGCTCACTCACATCCCTAGATGGATACCCTTCCTAGGAGAGATCTCTGCTCTTGAGCTGTATCCTTCATTTCTCCACTCATTGGTCCTTCATCTCCCCAAACCTGGATCTGTTGCCCTCCTCTGTGCTCCCACAGCCCCTGGGATACCTTGGTCAGTGCTCTGACCACGTGGAGTAAATCTACATGTGCCTGCTAGTTCTTCAAGGGCAGAGACCAGCTCATTTCCACCTCTTTCATTCCTGGATGCCTAGCTTAGTGCTTGGCAGGTTGTAGGGCTCAGTTAATACTTGGATGTACAAGAACTAAGCTCCAAGCTCACCCTTCCCTGCACCCCATGAACAATAACCTAATCAATTAATTAGGGGAGCATGAGTTTGTCCATGGTCCTTGGGTATCAGAGCCAGAAAAATGTACCAGGGCATCTTCTCATCCAACTTTACACAGACAGAGTAACTTCTCAGACTTCAAAGTACATCAAGAAATGCTGGGGACCTCCCTGGTGGTACAGTGGATGGAAACCCACCTGCCAATGTTGGGACACAGGTTTGATCCCTGGTCCGGGGGAAGATTCCACATGCCTCAGAGCAACTAAGCCCATGCACCACAACTACTGAGCCCAAACTCTAGAGCGATGAGCCACAGCTATGGAGTCTGCATGCTGCAAGTACTGAAGCCCGTGGGCTGAGAGCCTGTGCTCCACAACAAGAGAAGCCGTTGCAATGAGAAGCCCATGCATTGCAACAAAGGGTAGTCCCCGCTCGCCGCAACTAGAGAAAGCCCATGCGCAGCAATGAAGACCCAGCACAACCAAAAATAAATAAAACTTTAAAAAGGAAAGAAATGCTGGATTCCTCTGCTCTACACTATGAACCGTCAACCAGTGATTGCTTAAAAAACATAAAAGGTCACTTCAGACATGACATCAGTTCGGCCTTGTGTAGAGCTACAGTCATTGGCATCAGCAAAAGCTTATTAAATTTAGTGAATGACTTTAAAAGCTCTTCACAGAAAAAGAGAAAGAACACAATCTCTGCCCTTCAGGTGATGGCAATCTCCAAACAATAAGATATGCTTACAAAATTTGAATTTCATAGGCTCTGGTGAAAATTGTGAGAAACTGGATGATAAAATTATCTGCCCACAAACAGCTGTGTGTGGAACTCCTCCACCATTTAAAAGAGCAAATTAAGAAATTCCTAGGCCAGTGCTGTCAAGAAGAACTTTATGCGATGATGGAACTGTTCTATAAATCTGTTCTGTCCAATGAAGTAGCTGCTATGAGCATCCAAAGTGTGACTAAGGAGCTGAATTTTTAATGTTATTTCAGTTTAATGAATTTAAAGTTGAATATCTATGTGGCCACCATATTGGATGGAACGGCTCGATCATGAAAATGAAGTACAATGACTGCTGTGTGATAAGTGGAGTATAGAAACTGCCAACTTATAACTCACTATTCAAATTCGCTAATAAATCCTGGACTTGGTCCATGATGGGCTTTCCTGGTGACTCAGATGGTAGGGAATCTGCCTGCAGTGCCAGAGACCTGGGTTCGATCCCTGAGTTGGGAAGACCCCCTGGAGGAGGGCATGGCAACCTACTCCAGTATTCTTGCCTGGAAAATCCCTATGGACAGAGGAGCCTGATTGGCTACAGTCCATGGGATCACAAAGAGTTGGACATGGCTAAGCACAGCACAGCACATGATATATACTATTTTTTTTTTTTTGTCTTCCCTGGTATCTCAGTTGGTAAAGAATCCGCCTGCACTGCAGGAGACCCTGGTTCGATTCCTGGGTCAGGAAGATCTGCTGGAGAAGGGATAAGCCACCCACTCCAGTATTCTTGGGCTTCCCTCATGGCTCAGCTGGTAAAGAATCCACCTGCAATGCGGGAGACCTGGGTTTGATCCCTGGGTTGGGAAGATCCCCTGGAGAAGGGAACGGCTACCCACTCCAGTATTCTGGCCTGGAGAATTCATCCATGGGTTCACAAAGAGTCAAACATGACTGAGCGACTTTCACTTTCACTGGTTCATGACGGGTATTTGACATCTATGGCAAACACCACTTTCTGTACATTAGTTTCCTCATCTGCAAAATGGGAATAATCATAAAAGTAACTATACCTCATACCACCCTCAGCACTTTGCCTCTCTCACCTTCTAAGAATCAATTTGAAATTCCACATTTGGAATATCTGTCTGCCTGAGGCTCAGGCCAGAAAGGAACTCAGCCACCGTCACCTGTGACCACAGAAGATGCTGGCCTTAGTCCCATGGGTAGGATGGCTTAGCCATCAGGTGAATAAAAAATAAAAGACACCTGCAGATGAAGCATCTGTAATGAACAAAAACACTCCACAAATAAAAAATCCAAACTTCAAAATCTCCCCATCACTCTTCAAATAAAACCAGTTGCTTGGCCTGACCAGCAAATGTTCACAGACTCCTTCAGGGATGTGCAGCGTCTGGGACTATCCTTCCAGGCACCGCCCCAGGGCCCCTTCCCGGGCTCTCCCACTGGCCCTGGCCAATCACCCACCCTTCCTCTGACAGGCTTTTCACTCCAGGCTTCCCTGACTGCCCTGTCCCCATCTAAGCAAGCCATTCCTCTTAGTCTCGTCTACCTTTTTTAGCATTTACTATTTGAAACCACATATTTAATTTTGTGTTTGGTTTTATGTCTGTATTTGCCATTAAATCTTAATCTTCCTGAGGACAGAGAGCATTGCTCCTTGTCTAGAGAGGAGAGTTTTACATAATGGTTATTTGCTCAGACTCTTAGGCCAGGTTTACCTATATTTGTGTCACAGCCCCACCACTTATTAGCTATATGATGCACTAGCCCCTCTGTGCCTCAGTGTTCTCATCTATAAAATGGAAGAACAGTAACAGTCATTATCTCGTGGGGTTGTATAAGAATTGATTGGTGTATCTAAACTGCTTAGAAAAGAGTCTAGTCTAGCACATAGCAAACTCTACATTAATGTCAGCTGTTATTATCCTTTGACACTATTTGGGCAATGCCTGACACATAGTATGTTCCCAGTAAATATTTACTGATTGAATTTCCATACTATATGGGTTTTTTTTCCTACCTACTCTTGCCATCTTAAAAGCAATGACAATAATCCCTAAAAATATTCTAAATAATTATGACATTTACCAGTTAATTTGTGGTTAATCTGATGTTGACCTTTTTTTTAATTGAAGTATAGTTGATGCACACATCTTAACTTGTTTTTATTTTTATTTTTCCAAACTTTAAACTCTTTATTTTGCATTAGGGTATAGCCGATTAACAATGATGTGGTAGTTTCAGGTGAACAACAAAGGGAGTCATATATATGTATGGGACTCAGCCATACATACACATGTAGCCATTCTTTCCTAAACCCCCTGCCATCCAGGCTGGCACATAATATTGAGTAGAGTTCCATGTGCTATATAGTAGGTCTTTGTTGGTTATCTATTTTGAATATAACAGTGTGTATATGACCTTCCCAAACTCGCTAAGTATCCCTTCTCCCCCAGTAACCATAAATTTGTTAACTAAGTCTGTGAGTCTCTTTAACTTGTATTAAAGATATAGATGCCAAGTTAATGAAGTATCCACCTGGTTTTAGCTTCAGAGAGTCTTTTAAATATTATACAATGCCTGTGCAGTGTTTATAATCTTCTGATGTTCATTAATCATTCTGTTGCTGCCATGAAGTAATGTATTCAGAGTTTTCTTTGTGATCTGCTCATCTTGTACTTGAAGAGAAGTTCTATTTAGTCATAGTGTGGTTAACAACACAGATTTTATTTACTTTTTCATTTATTTTTTAATTGGTGGAAAATTGCTTTATGATTTTGTGTTGGTTTCTACTATACGACAATACAATCAGTCATAATTATTTATATATCTATCCCTTCCCTCCGGAACCTCTGTCTCCTCCTCACATCCCACCCCTCTGGGTCATCACAGAGTGTCAGGCTGGCCTCCCTGCAACACAGATTTTAGATGAAGACAGATCTGACTTTGAATACTGTTTTGTCATTTAATAACCACATAACTTTGAGAATGACTTTTCTGAGCCTTGGTTTCTCTGCCTAAAAATGAAAAGTTTAATACCTACTTCATAGTGTTGGATGAAAAAGATAGAGAGTTGGGTAAGTCACTCAGCATTGTTCCCGCCATCTAATTATATACAGTAATTATTATTGCTCAAGTCTTTGCTAGAATTTCATTGAAGAATGTTGTAACCATGTTCAAAATTGAAATTGGCTTCTAATAGAATTTTTAATGAATTTTCCTTATCAGTTTTAAGAATAGCACCTATTTAACGCACAGAATTAATTTGGGATTATGCCATATTTCTCACTTTTCAAAAAATAACTTTAATTTTTTATTACACATTGCAGAAAAGGCAGAACATACCAAAAAGCAAAGTTATGCCCTATAATCTCACCACTCCAAAAGAAGCACCATTAGCATTAGACCAAATATTCTTCCAGACACTACAAATGCATCTGTGCGTGTGCGCACGTGTGTGTGTGCACACACACACACACAATACTAATATAAAATTGGGATCACGCTGTAGATAAAATTTTGTTTCACTCAACAGTATATTATGAATATCTTCCCACCTTAGTAAATACTTGCAGACATAATTTTTAATGGTGGCACTGTATTCCCAGATATGAACCTAAGTTGTTCAGGAGTTCCCTAATGTTGGACATATAGGTGGTTTCCAACATTTTACCATTATAGGCAATGCTGCATCAGACACTGTGGTCGATATTTTATTAGCCCATGTCCATCCTTCCCTCTCCACCATGCTATTTGCTTCAGGAAGCTGACCTTTGCCAGACTGCATCGTTGACCTTCCTTTTTCTCTGGCCTCCTGTGGGTTCAATCAATGGGAGCAAGAAATTAGACAACAGAGAAAAGGGAGACAAAGGTATTTATATCCACAGGTCCTCCCTAAAGGGCTACTAGTTGTTCGCGTCCATGAGTGAAAGAACTTGACTGTACCCGGTGGGAGGTTCTCTCAAGTGGCTACTCTCCCTGGGTTCCTGTAACAGGCCCTCGCCCAGCACCTTCATGCTCAGGTTGGTACCCCTCATCACCGCAGGCCCATGTACCCCACCAACCCTGGTAGGTTTCCCTTCACCTGACCCATGTCTTTGTAAATAGTCCTTCATTAAATCTGCCCCACTTATCCAGTTTAAGCGTGCCTTGTCTTTCTCACCATGACCCTAACAAACATAAACAACTTTGTAAGTAAATCCCTCTACATATTTTTTTATTATCACATGATAAATTTCTGACACTGAAATTATTTCATCAATGACATGTGTACTTTTAAGACCTTTTATGAGCTTGCCAACTTGTCTTCCAGTGGACCCTTTCCCCGCAGTGCCTGAGAGTGACAGCCTTCAAGTCCCTTGTCCAACTGGGTATTATAATTTCTTTATCTTTTGCTGCATTCATAAACGTTTCTATAATATGGAGGTCATCTTGTCTTTGAAAGTGTGTGTTGGGGTTTGAGATTACCTATTAATCATCGCAGTCTGTTTGTTTTGGCTGTTCTTACGTAACTTTCTGTGTTTCCCTCTGCTACACCTACTATAAATTGCTAGCCCACAATCGGCCTTTAAGAATTTGTTGAAATGTATGTGATTTCATCTTACCCGTTTGTATGGGGGCCATTTCTGCCCACGTGCTCTTTCAAAGGTGAATTTGTTTTTGTGTCATGTCTCTCTTTGCAGAATCTTGTCACTCTTTGGGTTTCAGTGAAGTTGACTGACTTGTGACCACAGCTCTCTTATTAGCTCAAGAAAGGTTATGGAGATTCCCTGGTGGTTCAGTGGTGAAGACAGCTCTGTCACTGCCAGGGGCCCAGGTTCACTCCC
>NC_057388.1:97125434-97193100 GCF_019320065.1 Cervus canadensis
CCCTTTATTTTTATTAGTTGGAGGCTAATTACTTTACAATATTGTAGTGGTTTTTGCCATACATTGACATGAATCAGCCATGGATTTACATGTATTCCCCATCCTGATCCCCCCTCCCTCCTCCCTCCCCACTCCATCCCTCTGGGTCTTCCCAGTGCACCAGCCCTGACCACTTGTCCCATGCATCCAACCTGGGCTGGCGATCTGTTTCACACTTTATAATATACATGTTTCAATTAAGGATCCTTTAATAAAAATAAAACATCAAACTATTCAATACCCAGTTCAGTGTGCGTGTAATGCCTAAGGACTCAATATCTTGTCTCATATATTACATGGAAAACTACTTTATAAATGTTGAAGAGTAGTATGAATTGTTTAATAATGCAAAATGTTCCCCAGTCTCTGTGTGCACTAGCAGCAAATACTATTTAATTTGTGTCTGTAGAACTGCTGATTGGAACACAAAAAGGAAGGGAAATGGACACTGGAAACTACTGGAAAATGTTATTTTATTTTGAAAGATTCTTTCGCATCCACTCTGACGAGCAGGACTTGACAAGTTCGTTTGTTTTTGCTTACCTGCATGTTTGCACCAGTGAAATCCTTTGCAAAGCCTAAAACCATACCTGTCTCCAATGCTGGCAGGAATACAACCCCCAGACCTGTACAGCGTCCAGAAGCAATCACTTTGCTTTGGCTGCGACAAGTTAGTTGCTGCATCCAGGATCTTTGTTGCGTCATGAGGGATCTTTCGTTGCAGTGCCAGGATTCTCTAGTTGTGGCGTGTGGGCTCAATTTCTCCATGGCATGTGGGATCTTAGCTCCCTAGCCAGGGATCAGACCCAAGTACCCTGCTTTACAAGGTGGCTTCTCAACCACTGGACCACCAGGGAAGTCCAGCGATCACCTTTTGTGTTGAGGACATAGTTTAAGAGATGTAGGGAAAGATTTTTCCTGGGACCTAAAAAGATATAAATCGTCAGCAGAGAGGAACTTCTAAAGCCGAGGCCCAGTGCAGAGACCCCCTTGCCCAGGTCTAAGGGCAGTACTGATCTAACTCATCTCTGTTTGGATAATTAAATAAGGTCGCCTATTTAAAGAACTTAGGGAACTTCCCAGGCAGTCAGTGGTTAAGACTCTGCACTTCCAAAGCAAGGGCGTGTGAGAACGTTAAGCTGCTTCAGTCGTGTCTGACTCTCTGCTACCCCGTGAACTGCAGCCTACCAGATTCCTCCGTCCAGGCAAGAATACTGGAGTGGGTTGCCATGCCCTCCTCCAGGGAATCTTGGTCAAGGTTTCAATCCCTAGTCAGGGAACTAAGATCCCACATGCTAGGCGGTCAAAAAATAAATCAATTAAATATGTTTTAAAAAGGACTTAGGACTTTCCTATCACACAGGAAAGGTACAATGAAGGGAAGCTGTTATAAGTATCACTATTTCTTATCACCGATGAGACCCATTAGCTCAACGTATCTTAAAGATCCTGATTTCAGTCCCTGTGGCCTTTTATTTGGATTTCAAGTCCCCAAATAATTCTATTTGATATTTCTTTCAATGTTATCTACCCCTTCTTGGTTGCTTAAAGCATTCTTTATAAGTTCAGCAAGTTAAAATATTTATTCAGGTTTCTTATTTTAAATGATAGTACTTGACAGGACCCCAGGTGTACTTTTGAACTTCAAGCACAACTTATTTCTGTTTCTAGCCCTAGGAAATGCTCTTCTATTACAATGCTGTTTATGCAGCTAGACTAGCACTTTCTCAGAAATTCTTTTGAAACTTCAGTTGTATTTCTGTGTCTTGTTGCCTAGTTTTGCTAGTCATACTATAACTCTTCTTACTCAATCCCTCTCTGTCTTGAATTTGATTTTTAATTAATATTTAGCATTGCTGATTAGATATAGTATAGGTTTAATTATATAGTTATATACTTCTACTAAGCACAAAACAATTCAGTATTACCTTAATTTTTACAGCTCTTACAAATACATTAATATATTTTTCATCCTAATCTGTTTTTCCTCTAGCATTTTCATGAGATCCCAAGTAGATCTAACATTCTGCTTAAAATTTAATACTTCTACAATTAGTTTGGGTATTGTTCTTTTTGTAAGATAACTTTTTCCCCTCAGGCTATGTTCTCCCTTCCCTCATTCTTTGAATGTTTTTCTACTGCTTTTTGATGTTGAGGTTTTTGTTTCAAATGCTTTCACTGGTATTTTAGGAGATCTTGTCAGTTTCAGCAGATACCACAAAAAAAGTGTCCTTGCATTTTATCGGTAGGGCACCCATTATATCTCAGAAACAAGCTAAAAAAAATGTAAATTCACATTTAGGGCATCAACCATGTTAGAAGCCTTCAGTTCACATGATCAACCTTTGAGATTAAAAAAATAGTAACAAAAAAAATAATAAAAAAATAAATAAAATAGTAACAAACATAGAATCATTACTGTATTGTTCTTAATATTGACATAATTCTATCAATATCTTTATAAAGTATTTTAACTAAATGAATATGAACCAAGAAGCACAGTTTATCAGTCAGCATCATTTGAATGAGGCAAATATTAAGGGAAATGTTTTCAGCTCTTTTCCTTTTAAGAACAGACTTAGTTCCAGAGAACTGGCTCTCTGTGCCACCTACTTGCACAAAAGCTTTTCCTTACTGAGAAGTTTCACCAGTAATTGGCCAAATATCAGACTGATCTTATTGACCTGTGGAAGGGTAATCACTGAGATAAATCTCTGTGTCCCGTTTGTGAACATCCTAGTTCATTATGCTCAGTAGACTGTGACTGCTGGCATTATTCTGGGTTTGGTTTCTTTTTTCCAATTTCATGTCATTAAAAAAAAACTTTTAGTGTGTTTATCAAAGTAATCATTGTTATTATTTTTTTAATCATATAGATAATAAAGTAATTGAATCAATAATGAATAGTCCTCCAAAACAGAAAGCAAGAGACCCAGAAGGGTTCATCGGTGAATTATACCAAACATTTAAGAAAAAAATGACGCCAATTCTCCACAGTCTCTTTCAAAGAATAGAAGCAGAGGAAATAATTAGTAACTTATTCTATGAAGCCAACATTAACCTAATACCAAAACCATATAAAGATAAGAAAACTTCCTGGATGGCTCATTAGCTAAAGAATCTGCCTGCAATGCAAGAGACACAGGAGACTCAGTTTTGAGTCTTCCCTGGGTTGGGAAGATCCCCTGGAGAAGGAACTGGCACCCATTCCAGTATTCTTCTTTGGAGAATCCCATGGACAGAGGAGCCTGGCAGGCTACAGTCCAGTGGGTCGCAGAGTCGAACATGACTAGGCGACCTAGCACACACAGATCAGTATCTCTTGTGAACGCAGATGCAAAAGTCCTCAACAAAATATTAACAAGTTGAATGTCCAAAAATGTCCAAAAAGAATTATACACCATGACCAAGTGGGATTTATCATAGATACACAAGACAACTGGGTCAACATTTGAAAATCAATTACTATAATCTATCACATTGACAGACTAAAAAAGAGAAATCATACTATATCGATAAATGCAGAAAAAAAATTTGACAAAATCCAACTGTCAGTAAACTGGAGTAGAAGGGAACTTTCTCAAGTTGATAAAGACTGTCTACAAAAAACCTACAGCTAACATCATACTAAATGGTGAGAAATTCAAAGCTTTAAGACAAGAATGTCTCTTCTCAGCATTTCTTTTCAACATAGAACTGAAGTCCTTGCTAGTGTGGTAAGGCAAGAAAAGGGTGGTACAGTCACTTTGGAAGACAGTTTGGTGGTTTCTCATAAAACTAAATATTCTTTCACCATATGATCTAGCAATTATACTTCTTGGTATTTACCCAATGATGTTGAAAAAGTATGTCCACACAAAAACCTCAACATGGACTTATTTAGCAGTTTTAGTCATAATTACAATTGGAAGCAACCAAGATGTCCTTCAGTAGGTAGATGGATAAACTGTGGCACCTTCAGACAATGGAATATTATACAGCACTATAAAGAAACGAGCCCCCAGAGACATGGAGGAACTGAAATGCATATTACTAAGTGAAAGAAACCAATCTAAAAAAACTATGTAATGTACAATTCCAACTATGTAACATCCTGGAAAAAGCAAAACTGTGGAAACAATCAAAAGATCAGTGTTTGCCAAGTTGGGGAAGGGAGATGATAGGCAAAGCACAGAGACTTTTCAAGGCAGTAAAAATATTCTGTATGGCCCCTGGTGGCTCAGACGGTAAAGAACTTGCCTGCAATGCAGGGGCCGCAGGAGGGGCAGGTTCAATCCCTGGGTCAGGAAGATCCCCTGGAGAAGAAAATGGCAACCCACTCCAGTATTGTTGCCTGGGATATCCCACGGATGGAGCAGCCTGGCAGGCTACAGTCCACGGGGTTGCAGAGTCATACACAACTGAAGAGACTGAGCACACACATATTATTAATATAATGATGGATAAAAAAAAAATATATATATATATATAATGATGGATATGTGTTATTATACTTTTATCTAAACCTATAGAATATACAACACTAAGAGTGAACCCTAAGGTAAACTATGGACCTTAGATGATAATGATGTAAATTTTGTTGTTGTTTCAGTCTCTAAGTTGCGTTCAACTCTTTGCGACCCCAAGGACTATAGACTGCCAGGCTCCTCTGTCCATGTGGTTTTCCAGGCAAGAATACTGGAATGGGTTGCTATTTTCTTCTCCAGAAAGTAGGTACATTCTTGCTAAAAAATATACTATTCTGGTAAGTGATGTTCATAATGGGAGAGGCTATGCATGTATGGGAGCGGAGGGTATATGAGACATCTCTACCTTCCTCTCATAAACCTACTCTAAAAAAAATCGTGTCCTAAAATGTAACAAATAATAAGTGCCCCAAACAAATAATAAGTGCCGACCACAGAACTATGATTAAATAAATGATACCTTAAAAATATAATGCAGCTATCAAAAATGAGTGCTTTCAATCGTGTGGGGGAATGCTGACAATATCAATCCAGAAGTGCATAATATGAAGTTGCACTTATGGTATACTCTCAATATTTAAGAGTATGTACATAAGGGACATCCCTGATGGTCCAGTGGTTAAGAATCCACCTTCCAAAGCAGGGGATGCAGGTTCAATCCCTGGTGGAGGATCTAAGATCCCACACGCTGCAGGGCAACTAAGGCTGCAGGCCACAGCTGCTGAGCCCATGGGCCACAACTAGAGAGACGCCCCTGCTACACAACAAAGAGCCCACGTCCCACAACTAAGGCCTGAGGCAGTCAAATAAACAAAGACTTTAAAAAATGTTTGTGAAAAAAAGATTGAAAAAATATCCTAAATTATTAACAGTGATTGTCTCTACACAGTTGTATTATGGGTGCTTATGACTTCTCTCCTACTACTTAATTCCTGTACTCTCCAAAACTTCTACAATGATATATTTTCTCCCCAAAAAATCTTTCGGAAAAATATTCCTCAATAATAATACAGTAATTCAATGATACGGTAATACATTATTTTAAAGTTAATAATGAATGTGAGGGGATGGATGTG
Organism: Cervus canadensis; assembly: GCF_019320065.1. Lineage (NCBI taxonomy): Eukaryota > Metazoa > Chordata > Mammalia > Artiodactyla > Cervidae > Cervus > Cervus canadensis. Next base: position 97,131,016 of record NC_057388.1, read on the forward strand.
CTAACTAGCTTTATCGTGGTAAACAGTTGGAAATATATACATGTATACAGATGAATCAGATCATCCTGTACATCTTAAACCGACACAATGTTATACGTCATTCCATCTCAATAAAGCGCGACCAAAATTTTAATAAAAATTATAATAACATTACATATCAATTTACAAAAAGTCAAAACAGTACCCAGAATATTTTTTTCAGAATAAAGCAATAAAAGAAACTTACTACACACACATAATATGTAAATGAACTTTATTTATGAATGTTTAGATGTGTATACTTGAAAATTACCAAATAAGATAAAAAATACATTAAAAGAATATATACCATTATCAAGTGGAGATTACTCAAGAATTTAAAGATGTTTTAATATCATGAAAACCATTAATATAATCATATTAGGTGATTTAAATGATTAAAATTATGATTATATCAAAAGATACCAATTCCTACCAAAAGCTTCCAATAAACAAGATAAAAGATGCTATTTCCCTTATCATAATGGAGAATATTTATTTAACACCAGCAATTAACTTCATATTTAATAAAGAAATATCCAAAATATGTTATTACGATTTTATTTCACCAAAGATATAACAGAAATACATAAGAAAAGATAAATACAAACCATCTAATACTGTTAGGATGAAGACAATTCATCTAAAGACAAATATTTTGAAAATCAATAGCATTCTAACGATAAAGAGTCCCATACTGAGTAGCAATACTGATATATTTAGCCAGGACAGAATTCATGCAATAAGGGATATTTAAGATCTAGACAAAAACATGAACAAATTATAAAGAAAGAAATCAAGAAATATGTCAATAATGTAGACTTTAGTCCTTGATGGAAGGAATTAGTGTCATAAACATAAGTCATAAAGAGTTAATTTTAGACCTAGATAATTCAAATTGAAGTATCAAAAGGATGTTTACTTTATATAAGACATTCCTTATGGGAAAAATATTTTTTTAATATTAAAAATATGTGAGGAGAAAGAGAATCAATGAAGAGCCATATGATACTGATTCAACAGATTAAAATGCAGAGTTTAATTCATTATATGGCAAAAAATATTTAACCACCAAGCGTATAATTTGCAAGAAGAATAAATAATGTCTTTGCTCAAAGCCAGGGAATAAAAACACAAGCACTGCAATGTAATGTAGTAAGCACTAGAGCCTGGAGAACACAAGGAGAACTGCCTGTCTTGGGGTCAGGAAAGGCTAACCTGGAATCTTAAAGAACCTAATTTTGCCAGGTTTTGGGGCTGAGGAAGGAAAGAGCATTACTTAGAAGGAGCATCACTTACAAACAGAATCACAAGATAAAATGGCACATTCCAAAAACTGCAAGTAGGTCAATTCACATGATATTGACCTGCATTTTAAAAACTCAACTGAAAGTCAATATTTAAAAATCAGCAAACTGCTCATAAGAATTTCTGGATTTTTGGCTTCTTTTAACAAATTGGATGATATGTCAAATTGGGTCCTGCATTCCTATGTGGAAGCAGGTGGCAGGTGCCCCTTTCAGATGGGACAATATGCCACAGCACTTCCTCTCTCCTCCCAGTCCTCTCACATCCATCTCACTTTGTCCATTTACCTTAACTGTCTAGTCCCTGTAGGGATTTGAGTTTTATGACTTCTATCCTCCGTGATGGGGACTGATGAAGGGTATGGCAGAAAAAAGCGAAACCATTAGGTCTGCATTTTCAAAAGGTCAACCAGACAGCAAAGGGAGAGAAGGGTGGTAAGGAGTTCAACGACATCAGCAAAGGCCTACTATATGAAAAATTACAATGGTGCTACCATCCTTGAAGTGCACATTACAATGGGGTTACCAACTCCTACCACAAAATTCTAACAAGACATGACTTGAAAACCATGGAGTTATCCATCTCTAAAATAAATACAAGAAGTGAAGAGGGCTTAGAAAAAGGCAGTGGGTTGGGGATGCAAAGAAAGGGGTAGAGAAGGACAAAAATTTGAGAGATTTTTTTTTTTTTTGAGAGATTTTTAAGGTGGAAAATTCTCCAACACGGGGTAACCAATCTAACAATTTCTCCTAATAAGGAGAAAGGAAATGTATAGGACACTTTACAGGGTTTTCGCTTAAGTCATTTGGTGGGGACACTTCAAAATTAAGAACAAAAGGAGGAAGAAGTCTAAAGGAAAGTCAGTCATTCAATTTAGGGTATTTGGAGTTTAGGGAGCCTATAGATGTGCAGCTTCATCTCATAAGCCCTGATGGATTGCCAAAGAAAACTCTAAGCTGATAACTCTCCAACAGCTGACTCATCAAGATGAAATAAGAGAGACAGGTACGAGCACATAAAACGTTTATAGAGAATGACTACTAATGGAACAAAGATTAAAATGGAATATTATAGAATTGAATAAAATATTGTAACAAAGATTAGAGAGTCAATAACTTCATATATAAAGGCTTAATTATAAGAGATACAAAAATAAAATTTTAAAAAGGTATACAAAAAGAACACAATAATGTAAAAATCTACCAAAGATGTAAAGAATATGCTTTTATACGCTACACTGTTTCCATTAAGGATTTAACATGTCTTACAAAAGAAATAGTAAAATAATAAAATGTAAGTGATAATAAAATGTGAAAATTTTTCTTAAAAAGTTACCACCAGCAGAAATCATAACAAAGAAAAAAGAAACAAGATATGCAAACCCTAAGAATTTTCAGAAATACTGTTGTTGGCAATCAAAGTGAAGGGATTAGCATAAGTTGCATGGCTCTTATTGTCCATCAGAAGAAAACACAGCACTTTCTCACTTTAAAAAGGACATATTCACTCATCTCCCTCAACGGAAAAGAAAAATTTTCATGATTAAAAATTTTCTAAATTAAATAAATTTAGCTGGATGAAAAGCGCACCACTTTGGCCTATTCCTCAAATGTTATGTTATTGCCAGACAAATTAAAAAAAGAAAGAAAGAAAACAACTTTACACACCAATATTTGGGCTATTACTACAACAAACACAGGAAAGAAATTCACAAAGCTGATCTCTGTGGTACCCCTTCATGAAAACAAAGAATTAAACACGGGGCGTAACTCAACAGAGAGAGCTGGGTAGGCAGGGGCAGAGAGAAAGGAGGAAGCAGGAAGTCAGTTCAGAATGGACGAGGTATTTAGATTTCTGACGATTCATCTTAATCACAGAAAGAATGGACACAGCTAGGAGGAATGTAGGAGCTACACTTCCTTCCCACTATAGGAATCTGAGCTTTGGTAAAAGTTTAATAAGAAATGGAAAGTAGACAGAGTGAGGTAGAAATCTCTGGTGAGCACCCAAAAGTTAAATTCTCTGTGCAGTTGGCTGAGGGTAGATTCGCAAGGGCTGGATATCATATCATATACAGTCATCATCCTTTTACAAAAACTTTAAGGAGCCTAATTAAAGGCCAACTCACAGCAGCACAGAGGAGGGCTCCGGCAATTCAAGGGCACATACAAACTGTACAAAATAAAGACATAGAGAGAGAAGACACACAGAAAAGTATTTACTGGCATACAGATATAGATAATATATTTTTTACTCATGCCCCCTGCAGTGGAAACACAGAGTCCTAACCACTGGACCACCAGGGAATTCCTGCATATATTTTTAAAGAAATGAAAATCAATAGTATCGTTCAGCAACTATATAGGTGAAGCAAAAGCAAAGAATAACTTAAAAATTAATATGTGGATTTTAAGAAGAGCTGTATTCAAAATTTGTTGGGAAGAATCAAAATATCCCAGAATAATGGAACTAGTGAAGCAAAGGATGATATATGAGTGTATCTGTGCATAAAAATGATGATGCTTGATAAATGTGAACACATATGGAGAAATGCTTATGGACTATTAGAAAAAAAAAAAAAGCAGCATAAAGTGTGTGTACTCTCTCAACACCACAAGATGAACTCTGTATACGGACGTATAGATAGGCACTTGGTTGGGTTCCAGAACAGGTCAGCAGGAGTCTGTCTCTTTAAGGGCTCTGGCCAGCTAGCCTGGGTAAGCTCTCCAGAACTGCAGGATTTGCCCAGGACTGACCTCATCTCCCTCCAGGTTTTACCCTCTCTTAGCCTGTTTAATGTCCAACCTCACCCCTAACCACTCAGCCCCAATTTCATCCTCCCAATCTGACATTTTCTCCTTTCCCATCTTCTTTCATTCTCATCACAACCTGTGAGGTAGGTATTATTATGGCTATCATTAATCAATGATTAAGTGAACGAACAGTTACAAACCAAATCTCAACAGAAGCCTTGTTTTCAGACCTTCCGACTGGACACTCTTCTTATCCTGCTGACGTCCTTTAAGGTCTGCCAGCACACGGCTTCTTGGCCGACGCAGCAGGGCCAGAGACCAGAGGTCGGGCCTCTGCAGCCCCAGCTACGTGCCCTCCTCGTTTCTCAAGGCCCTGGGAATGCTCAGCAGGAGAAGCTGAACCATCTAAAAAGAAAGAGACGAGGTTTCCTAAGATACTCCTTTATCACTCAAAATTTCATTTTATGTTGGGAGCATCAGCCCAAGCTAGTCAGATCTGTGATAAAACTCCCAACGCTCGGGATTTAGAGTTCATGTCTTCTGGATTAAAAAAATTACACATGTACTTATACGTCTCGACAGCAAGCAGAAAGTCACATTTCATAGTTAGGAGAGACCCATTAAATAAGACCAGATGAAGACAGGGACAGGCCCTACTCATCATATAGGTTGGGAGGTTCCTGCCACCATTTAGAGACCCATTGACACAGCCTCTGAAACTGATACATACAGAGTCCCCCCTACCTTCAAGCCACCACTCATCAAGTCAGTCTCTACCATCCCAACACAAGGAACTTCCATGTTAAAGCTTAGAGACTCTGATTTTGGATATCTGGTTTTTCCGTCAGCAATTCTTCCAAGCCTACTACCCTCTGGTTTTCAGCTGTAAGCAAATCTCATGGAATAAATACCCTCACACTATAATTAAAAGAAGACCAAACTACAGTTAGTTGTTGTTTAGTCGCTAAGTTGTGTCCAACTCCTTTTTGACCTCATGAACTGCAACCCACCAGGCTCCTCTGTCCATGGGATTTCCCAGGCAAGAATACTGGAGTGGGTTGCCATTTCCTTCTCCAGGGGATCTTCCCGACCCAGGGACTGAATCCAAATCTCCTGCATTGGTAGGTGGATTCTTTACTGCTGAGGCACCAGGGAAGCCCACACTTTATAGACCTTAAAAAAGGATAGACTATGCAGCAAAATGGGATGATATGTATGATGCTGTATAACATGAGAACAAAAGATACTAAACTGCTACAGACTCTGACCACCACTGGACTGGTATTTTCTAGTAATAGGACTGAAGGACCTGTAATTAAATGGTACCAATTATTGTGGATTAGAATGAGTCATATGTGAGTTTTATTTCTACTCTCTATTTTCCAAACTCTTCTGTAGTGTGCTTAAAATTTCCTAAAAATTTAAGAAAAAAAACTTCAATTCAATTTTAAAAAAGAAAGCCATCTCTACATTATCCTTATGTTTCCAGTATGGATAAGTATATATGTTTCTAGCCCACCTTCCTCCTTTTTTTTCCTGGTGGTTTAGTCGCTAAGTCATGTCCGACTCTTGCAACCCCATGGACTGTAGCCTGCTAGGCTCCTCTGTCCATGGGATTCTCCCGGCAAGAATACTGGAGTGAGTTGTCATTTCCCTCTCCAGGGGATCTTCCCAACCCAGGTATCCTGCACGGCAGGTAGATTCTTAGCCAAATGAGCTGCGAGGGAAGACCTCTTTTTTCCTAACAAAGAGGTTAAGGCTGCTATTCCAACTTCCTGATCCCCAACTTACCAAGAAGCTACATGTCCAAACACTTGGGGGCAGTGCTGAAAATAAACTCGAACCCGACCCTCCCTCTTTTGGTTAGAAGCACAGCTCAGTATCATAGAACACTGACTGATGAAGCCTCCCAAGGACCCAGTAGCCATCAACCTATGAAGTGCTTTTTCCCCAGACTCACTTCCAGCTCAGCACTACACTGTGGATAGTGTTTTGTTCATCTCTGATAGTCTCACCTTTGTTTTCTAGCATCTTGTGCAGCTTCATGTGCTTGTAGGTGGAAATGATCTGAAAATTCACGACACTTGAGATCTCCAGTTCTTGGTCCTGCAGCAGCTCCAGGGACGCAGCATGAATGAGTTGATGGGACCGCTTGCATTTCTGCAGCCTGCACTCTCCCCTGACGAAGGACTTGCACACGTGCAACTTGGTGCATTTATCCTTGAGGTTGCAGTAACCATAGAGGGCTTCACCTTTGTTGTAGAGCAAACAGACCTGGTACAGAAATGAAGCAACACTTAGGATGTTTGTTTTCACTGTATCTCAAGACAGTAAAGGACAGTATCTCTAAATGGCACCCTCTGATCATCGATGGCTGTTAAAGTCCCCATGGGTGAAAGGTAGATGGGTATATAATAGTTCCTCCACTCACATCTCTCCTGTGTGTACTTACTGGCTCAGTCGTGTCTGACTCTTTGTCACCCCATGGACTGTAGCCCACCAGGCTCCTCCGTCCAAGGGGTTTTTCAGGCTGGAACAGGTTGCCATTTCCTGCTCCAAGGGATCTTCCCGACCCAGGAATTGAACCCACGTCTCTTGCACTGGCAGGCAGATTCTTTACCACCGAGCCACCTGGGAAGGCCCACATCTCTCCTAGTTCAACTAACATTCAGCTGCCCCTCTCTGACCTTGACTCTCAGTTGGCCTGCCCTCCTCTCCCGAAGCCTGTAGCCAATGAGTGACTTCTCTGCAGGTACAAAAGGCTGGACCCTACCTCAAAGCTAGAACCTCAAAGCTAGTAATATTTGCTCCCAAGCCTCTGTGTGAATCAAGTCAGGGCCATTCCATCTTGCCTGTAGCTCTCCCCTTCTGCTGTTTTACCTTACAGATTTTTCCCAAGGATCCCTCCATCAATATATCTCACGCACCTCAATCCCTACGTCAGCCTCTGTCTCCAGGGAAACCAATCTGGACAGGCAGCATGATTAGATAATTTATCATCCAGACAAGGGCATTTTTAAAGGAGCACTATTAATATTTGCATTGGGACCAGACATTGTATACCTCCTGACAATAGGAAATACGACTTTTTAGCAGGAAAGTCTGACAAGGCTGGAAACCCCTCAGTCCCAGGCAAATGGGGACCATTAGTCACCCTCACAATATACCACATGTACAAAAAATTCTTGCTACATAATTCAAGCCTAAATCCAATCAAAGCTCCAGATCAATCAATTTACAGTAAATTCAGGGGACAGAGGAACATGTTAAATGACACTAGAGGAACACAGCCAAACCTAAAATGTGGGCAATTCTACTGGACACAAATGACCAGATGACCAGAGACTGATACCACAAATGGAATCAAAGAACAAGGAGGTGGTTGCCCAAGGACAGAGAGGTGGAGGGTGGGTGAAATAGCTGAAGGGAATTAAGAGGCACAAGCTTCCCATCATAAAGTAAGTCACACAAACATAATATACAGCAGAAAAACATGGTCGATACTGTATGGAGTGATGCCATCCAACACATCATTGATTCACTGGACATGAACTTGGGCAAACTTGGGCTCACAAAGAGTCAGATACAACTTGGCGACTGAACAACAACAAAAATTGTATGGAGACATGTTATTGGACTTACCATGGTGATCATTTCATAATGTATTTAAACATTATACATGTGAAACTAACATACTACTTACTGTACATCAATTATATCTCAATCAATAAATTTTTTTAATGGCTTCCTACCTGCAATTGTGATGCCAATTTTCTGAAATGAACACACAATTTTAGTGCAACTCCTACTTCCCCCAAAGAATTCCTATAAAACAGTTTTAGGAATTTAAATGATTGTAAAAGCTTATCTGAAAAAGGAAACAAGTGAGAATGGATTAAAGGGAAAACATTTGAAAAAGAGTAAAGGCATAGAGACTCATCATATCTTAAAATATAACATACTTTCATTAAACAGTGTAATACTGGGTCCAGAATGTACAAGAGATCAAAGATCCCAGATCCCAGATCCCAGATCTAGCCCCCAAATCGGAATAATCTATTCCTTCAAGATATGTTAAAGCTGAGCAATAGATCCGTAAGAGCTTAATGCTCTCTTGTAGAAGACTTACCGAACATTCTGATTTTGTGAGTTTTTTACATTTTTATTTGAATGCTTTTATTTAAAAAAAAATGATTCTGGTTTCCTATTTATTCTTGAATTAATATTGACTTGCAATATTTTTCTAGAGATTTGCCCATTTCATGAAAGTTTTCAAATGTATCAGCAAAGTATATTTTCATATTTCCAACGTGTGTGTTTTCCAACACCACCAAGTGATTCTCAGCTGACACTGAAGAGGCATCCCACAAATTTAACTCAATTCTGACATAATCTCCAGGAGACAGACTTGTAATGGCATCAGATCACACATGTTAAGGGTTAGGGCTTGGTCCCACAAGCCTAGGACTTCCCTGGAAGCTCAGTTGGTAAAAAAAATCTGCCTGCAGTGCAGGAGACCCAGGTTCGACCCCTGGATCGGGAAGATCCTCTGGAGAAGGGAATGGCAAGCCACTCCAGTATTGTTGCCTGGAAAATCCCATGGAGAGAGGAGCTTAGCAGGCCACAGTCCATTGGATCGCAAGAGTCGGACACGACTTAGCAACTAAACTACCACCCACAAGACTGCCCTCACTTCAGATACAGATCATAAGTCCAGGTTGACACCTGTGCTTCTGATCCTCCAGCTACAGATTAGAAGTTCCCACAACCCCTTGCCTGTGTTCAACTAACTTGCTAGAAAGGCTCACACAACTCAAAGACACATTTTGCTTGCTAAATTTCCAGTTTATTATCCCTGCAAACTGCAGCCTGCCAGGCTACTCTGTCCATGGGATTTCCCAAGCAAAAATACTGGAGTGAATTGCCGTTCCCTTCTCCAGGGGATCTTCCTGACCCAAGGATCGAATTGGCGTCTCCTGGCAGGCCAGTTCTTTACCACTAGCACCAGCTGGGAAGCATAAAAGGATATAACTCAGGAACGGCTGGATGGAAGAGAACACAAAGGGCATGGGGGAAGGGTACAGAGTTTCCCGACTCTTTATGGCCACCACTCTCCCAGGACCTCCACGTGTTCACCAGCCTGAAAGTTCTCTAAAGCCCATCCTGTTGAGGTATTATGGAGGCTTCCTTGATTAAATCACTGGCCACTGGTAACTGAACTCAACCTCGAGGCCTTCTACCCTCCCAGGACTGGGGGTGGAACCGAAAGTTCCAACCCTCTAATCACGTAATTGGTTCTTAGGGAAACCAGTCCCCATGTCACCTAGGGACGTTGCAAAAGTCATCACATGAACATAACAAAAGTAATGTTTTATTGCTCTCAACATTCAGGAAATTTCAAGAGTTTCAGGAACTGTGTGCCAGAGGCAGAGATGAAGAGCAAATATATATTTCTTATTATAAATCATAATATCACAATATTTGGGCTTTCCAGGTGGCACTAGCGGTAAAGAACCTGCCTGCCAATGCAGGAGAAGTAAGAGATGCAGGCTCCATCTCTGGGTCGGGAAGATCCCCTGGAAGAGTGCATGGCAACCCACTCCAGTACTCTTGCCTGGGGAACCCCATGGACACAGAAGCCTAGTGGTCCACAGTCCATGGGGCCGTACAGAGTCAGACACGACTGAAGCAACTTGGTATGTCCGTACACACTGCGATATGTGCCCCCTGTTTTTTTTTTGGGGGGGCGCATATGGCATGCAGGATCTCAGTTCCCCAGTCAGGGATGGAACTTGCGCCCCTTGCAGTGGAAGTACAGTGGAAGTCCTAACCACTGAACCACCGGGGAAGTCCCACCCCTTATTGATGTCTTACATACACTGGACCTGCACTATGTACTGAATCTTTGGGAGAGGGGTAAAAAGGGATCATCAGGTATTTTCACACATGAGATGCGAGATACCGTTTCTGCCTCACCCAGCTGCTTGTCCATGGTCCCTGCTGTCTAAGTGGCCGTGTTTTGTGCCGCATGACTATGCTGTGTGCTAAGTTGCCTCAGCTGTGTCCAACTCTTTGCGACCCCATGGACTGTAGCCCCCCAGGCTCCTGTGTCCATGGGATTCTCCAGGCCAGAATCCTGGAGTGGGTCGCCATGTCCTCCTCCAGAGGATCTTCCCTACCCAGGGATCGAACCCATGTCTCATTATGTCTCCTGCATGGGCAGGCGGGTTCTTTACCACTAGCGCCACCTGGGAAGCCCCCATGACACACACCACCAGCTTCAGATGATCAACCTGAAGGCAGGCTCCTGTCATAAATGCAGCCAACCCATCACCTGTTCACAGAACACTGACACAGACTAATACGACAAAATGAGGCTGGACCCAGGACACTCGGGAAGAAGCCACAAAGAAAAAAATTCAGTAAGTTTAACAATAGAAAAACACTAAGTTTATATTAGTCAAAAAAAAAAAAATCCATGAATGCTAAAGGTAAGTAAAAGTGGCACTGTCCCTTCTCTCAGAGACAGGACAGACTGGACCCTGTCCCGCAGGTGCTGCATCCTCCTCTCCCTTCCCGCCAAGAACCTGCTCCAGCTGCTGCTGGGACTGCATCAGGCAACATTGCTGGAATGAATTTGGCTCATGACATACCAAACCTGGCTTCAGAACCTGAAATCAGAAAGCACATGGATGCCAAGTAGAAGCCCGTCGGCTCCTAAGGCTGACTCCAGACTTCTGAGTATAGACTGCTGCCTGGAGGGCAGCCTCTACCAACTACCAATTTTTGAGCTACCAAAGATTCTAGCTCAAACCCCTCGCCTTCTGAATTTCTTCCCTGTAGACGCTGAAATTCCTCTGAGTTAAAGTGGGAACACAACCATGAGCTACTTTGCTTTCCTAACATCCTCCCTTCTTCCCATCCCCTTTCTGGCAAGGTGTGTGCGTGATAAGTCGTTTCAGTCATGTATGCTCTTTGCATCCCTATGGACTGTAGCCCATCAGGCTCCTCTGTCCATGGGATTCTCCAGGCAAGGGTACTGCAGTGGGTTTCCATGCCCTCCTCCAGGGGATCTTCCCAACCCAGGGATGGACCTTGTGTCTCATTATGTCTCCTGAAGTGGCAAGCAGGTTCTTTACCACTAGCGCCACCAACATAGAAAGTGTCTATTACAGAATCATTGTGCTAGATTAGAAAACTCTACTTTTAATTGGAGGCCTCTTGTAATATCTTCTTTGGTGATTCCAACCCTTTTGTTTGAAAAATTCTTTGTGTATAGCTAAACAGATACAAGTGTGCTAATTTTGCCATTATAGCAGTTATAATGAGTACTTTGTAAGCATTTGAAACTACATTACAGAGTTGCAAAGCAATTAAAATATCTAAAGCCCCCCAAAATAAATGGGGGCAAACACTTGTAACAAATGTGACCCAAAAAGGGATTTGTCGTTAAAGATATCTTATGAATTAACAGAAAAAGACAAATGCCTGGATAGAAAAATCAGCAGAAGTATAAACAGGTAATTTACAAAACCAAGGCTTCATAATCAGACAAAACTAAATTCAAATCTGTCATTTACTATGTGACCTTGGGCAAGTTATTTAATCAAACTTCAGTTGCCTCACCTGTAAAATGGGGACAGGCATACTTCACTCACCGGTTACTAATAGCTTAAGACAACTGAACTATCAATACTTAGCATTCAGTAAGAACTAAAAAAAAATCCATAAACCATTATTATTATTTCTATCCCACACAGGTCCATCACTCCTTGTATGTCTAAATGTATTAAAGCCCAATAAAATCAGAGAGTCCAGGAAGGTCACCACTGTCCATACCTGCCCCCTTCCCCTCAGGCTGTCCTGGGCAAGCAAACATTTGATGTTCTTCTCTGACTTTTTTCATAGATTCAGGCAATATGAGGGCGACTGCTTGGTGACTCACCTCTGGTAGAAGGCAGGGGTCATTCTGTAAAAGCAGGACCCGAAGCTGGGCCTCGTTGAGACCAAACAGTCCCTGTTTTTTCAGAACCTGGATGTTGACAGGCGTGTGGATATCATGAGAAAGGGTGCAGGTAGACCTAGAACCACAAAGGTCTGGATCAGAGGCCCAGATGAAGATGGAGCCAGATTGTCAAATCCCTATCCTAGGGTGGCTTTCAACTACAATCTAGTGTGTGTATCCTGTGTGTTAGTCACTCAGTCGTGTCCGACTCTTTGCGACCGTATAGACTGTAGCCCGTTGCCATTGCCTTCTCCAGGGCATCTTCCTGATCCGGGGATCGAATCCCCGTCTCCCGCATTGCAGGCAGATTTTGCATTGCAGGCAGATTCTTTACTGTCTGAGCCACAAGAGAAGCCCTGGACCCCCTTACGGTCTAGTAAGCTCTGATAATAAGAAAGCTGGGATAAAGTAACTCCCCTCCCAAAGCCATTTCACGCTGAACAAAGACACTTTACGGCCAAGGGGACCCTCTCCCCAAGTCACCTGCTTTAACAGAGGGTCCCAGCGGGTGGTGTCGGCAGACGTCTGCACTGGCCTTCTCCACCCCTAACGGCTGCCCAGCCCACCATCCCCCAACCTTAAAAAGAATGCCTGCCTCCTCCCCCACCCTCTTTGGGGCGCTAGAGTCGACAGAGGAAGACTGGAGTCAGGAGGCAGACTCAAAGGACCTCACACAAATCACCCCACCCTCCGTTTCCTGACGGGGGTCGACCTAGATCGCGCGTTCTAAACCCACAGAGCACAGACTCTCTTCTGCTAAAACTGTGTTTAAGTGGGAAGAGCCGATCTTTTCAACAAAGGATCCGTGAATTCCACGGGGTCCGCAAATGGCCGCAAAAGGGCCCCTGGAGGAAATGAACTCAGAAGTCCTGATTTATCCCGGCGCCGTGGTGGAAGATGGGGGGCGGGGAAGGAGAGAAAGCTGCCAATTTGGGGCGGGGGGAGGCGGAGAGAGGTGGTTGAGAATCCCAAATCGAGACGATCTTCCGTCCCGTTCCGCAGCTGGGAGCGCGGGGGAGGCCTCCGCCCGAAGGACACGGAGGGGCCCCTTCCTGGGGCTTCCCTTCTGCCCTTCCAGAGGGGGTCGTCCGGCCCGGATCGACGACCCCCGTTCTCCTTTCCTTCTGGGTCCCGGTCCCGCCTGGACGGGTCAGGCCCGCGGCCCCCGCGCCGAGACCGTCGCGCCCCGCCCCGCCCCGCCCGGCCCGCAGCCTCACCAGCAGTCGCGATTCGGGCACTTGCCCTGCATGTGGCGGCGGCAGAGGTGCAGCTGGTCGCAGGCCTGGCACTCGCCGCGCTGGTAGCGGGCGCAGAGGCGCGCGGAGGACACGGCCACCACCCGCCAGGCCGCCGGGCCGCCGCCGCCGCCGCCCGCGCCGGCCGCCACCTCGGCCTCGGCGTCCCACGGGCCCTCCCGCACCTCCACCTCCTGCAGCAGGAAGCGGTCGGGCCCGGCCTGGCGCAGCACGTCCTGCAGCCGGGCCTCGGAGAGCTCCACGTGGCCGCGCAGGTCCTGCAGGAACATGCGGCCGCCGTGGGCGCACAGCACTTTGGTGAGGAAGGAACACACGGTGGGCTCCGCCATGGTCGCGGCCCGGCTCCCTGTGCGGAAATCCGAGGCGGGCAGACTCCTCCCAGTCACGTTCACGACTTCAAACCCGGTTGCCTGGAAGGGCCTGAGAAAGGGCGGGTGAGGGACGGCCGTGCAAGAGGACAGCCCCGGGGCCCGGGTCCATCAGGGGCGCAGATCAGGCGAGGACAATCCTGATCCCGTGCCTGCTCTGCGTCAGGCACCCTTCAAGCTTAAGTCCTCACCTCGAGGGCCTTGTATACTCGGAGGGAATTGGGAGATACTAGTAAAGGCTGCAAAGAAGATGGAACAGGTAATGTGGTAGAAGGTGAATAGCTGGAGGCCTTAGGGAGGTGATCTCAGGACTTAGCCATTAGCCACAGGTGGCTTTTGGGTGCTTGAAATGTGACCAGTTTGAGGTGGGATGTGTGAAATATACACACACTGGATTTGGAAGCTTTAGAATGCAGAAACTGTAAAATTTTATAGTAACGATGTTAAATTGATAATATTTAAATAAAATGTTATAATATCTGTTTCTTTCACTTCTAAGGCAGCTATGAGAAAATGTAAAATTACACACGGGGCTGACTTTATGTTTCTGTTAGACAGCCCTGGTTTAGACCTGTAGGTTTGCTAAGTGTTGGTGGCTTAGTCCTGTGTGTCTCTTTGTAACGCCATGGGCTGTAGCCTGCCAGGAATACAGTCTGTTCATGGAATTCTCCAGGCAAGAATGCTGGAGTGGGTTGCCATTCCCTTCTCCAGGGGATCTTCCCCACCCAGGGATTGAACTCAGGTGTCCTGCATTACAGGCAGATTCTGTACCATCTGAGCCACCAGGGAAGAGCTCTTTTGTTAAAGCTCTTTTGTTAAAGAGCTTTTTGCCCAAGGCGATGCTGATTTAATGAGCATTTTTTGAGCCAACTCTTAATGCAGCCATGGAGTACTGGGATGGATAAAACATGACTGAGGAACTCACCTGGTCGAGTTGCTGTCTTGCAAGGTGGTTGTGAAGATTAGATAAATTAATGGCATGTGAAGAAGCTAAAGAGAAGTCCACTGGCCAAGTCCTCGAAGATCTTTTCTGCCATGTTAAGAAAGTTGGACTTCCAGAAGACTTTGGGAAGCAACTAGAGGAATCTTACCTGGGGAGTGATCCCTCTGGCTAGAATGCTCCTCGGCATCCCCGTCTAGAAGTCTTCTTTTTGTCATTCAACACTGAGCTTAAAATGTCTTCTCTTCGGTAAGACCTTGCCTAACCTCCCACTCTAAAAGTAGCACCCTGGTCTCTGGATGGAACTTATCGCTCATGTTTTTCTTCTTATTTATTCGTGTATTTGTAGAATTCAAGCTTCTGGAGGCAGGAATTTTGTGTGTCTTGTTCCTTGCTGTATCCCCAGCGCTTAAAAACAGTGCCTGGCTAGGGGCTTCCCTCGTGGCCCAGTGGCAAAGAATCCACCTGCCAATGCTGGGGACACGGGTTCTCTCCCTGGTCCAGGAAGATCCCATGTGCCAATGAGCAACTAAGCCATGTGCCACAAGTACTGAGCCCACATGTGGCAACTACTGAAGCCCATGCGCCTAGAGCTTGTGCCCTGAAACAGGAGAAACCATTGCAATGAGAAGCCTGCGCACTGCAACTGAAGAAGGCCTTCACGCAGCAGTGAAGACCCAGCACAGCCAAAAATAAGTAAATAAATAAATCTTTAAAAAAAACAAAAAACAGTGCTTGGCTATATTGTAGGATGAGTGTTTTTTATGATGATTTAATATATTATAAAATTATCATATATAATATTACATATAAATGTTATTTGATTTAATACTTATTTTTGACTGCACTGGGTCTTCATTGCCACTCGAGGGCTTTTTCTAGTTGTAGCTAGCCAGGACTCCTCTCCGTTGCAGTGCACAAACTTCTCACTGCAGCGGCTTCTCTTGTTGCGGAGCACAGGCTTCAATAATTTCAGCACACAGGCTCAGTAGTTGTGGCACATGCGGTTTGTTGCTTTTTGGCAAGTGGAATCTTCCCTGATCAGGGATCCGACCATTGTCCCCTGCATGGCAGGCGGATTCTTAAACTCTATACCACCAGGGAAGTCCCAGGATAGGTGTTTTTTTATTATGTGTTGTTTTTTTTTTAATTAGTAGTAGACAATTTTTCAAGCAGGAAATTAGAAGATGGTGAAATAAGCACCCATATATATCAATTTCCTCGAGTTATAAAATCTTAACACTTTGTCCTATTTTATGTGCCTGATTGTTTTGGCTGAGAATTTGTAAGTTTCAATTTGTAGATATTTCTAGATATTTCAATCCTAAATATTTCATTAGGCATGACTTTTAAAAATGGTAGATTTCCCTACATAATCCTATCATTATTTTCATAATTAACAAAAGTACCTGTCATTTTCCTGAACACTTCTAATGTGGGATAGATGTTTTGGAAAGATCTCTACCCGTAATAAAGAATGGATTTCTAGAAAACCAAGACAGGATTAAGAAAAAAACAGAAGAGAAACAGCTGAGGGATTATTATCTTAATTTTTATTGTGTTGAGTTTGCAGTGGATGGTCCATGGGAAGATGCTCAGTGGGCAGTTGAATTTACAGGTCAAGAGCTTAAGAAAGATTGAAGAGAATATTGATTTGAGTGTCATCAGAGTATAAGGAAATTGGAGCTTTGACAGTTGATAAGCTCACTCAGCACAAATAAAGAAAAGCAGAGGTGGGAGGATCGAACACTGGGGAGTAGCAACATCAAACATTTCTGAAAAATTGAGAGCCTGCTATGACAAATAAATAAATAGAACATATAACTAAATGGAAAAACTCAAAACATTTGCTTGGTTTGATGTCACTTCTATATATTCTAGTGTGGGTGCTTTGACAGCGATGGGTTGGCTATATATTATTTTATTTCCATTGATGTCCAAATCAAATGGCAGTTTTACCTTCACTTTAATCATATCTATGGACATGAATTTGGGTAAATGCCGGGAGTTGGTGATGGACAGGGAGGCCTGGTGTGCTGCAGTTCATGGGGGTCGCAAAGAGTCGGACATGACTGAGCGACTGAACTGAACTGAACTGAATGCTACCATATTTCCCAGGTGGCTCAGTGGTAAAGAATCAGCCTGCCAGTGTAGAAGACGCGGGTTCAGTCCCTGAGTTGGGAAGATCCCCTGGAGGAGCAAATTGCAACCCACTCCCGTGTTCTAGGCTGGAGAAATCCCATGGATAGAGAAGCCTGGTGGGCTACAGTCCATGGGGTCACAAAGAGTCAGACACAACTGAGCAGCACGTGCTGCCATATAGATGTTCTCTGTCTCCATCCAAAGCTTTGTGATTAAAAACAAATGGGTGGGACTTCCTGGCAGTTAAGAGGTGCTAGTGCTAAGTCACTTCAGTCGTGTCCGACTCTTTGCGACCCCTTGGACTGCAGCCCGCCAGGCTCCTCTATCCATGGGATTCTCTAGGCAAGAATACTGGAGTGGGTTGCCATTTCCTTCTCCAGGGATCGAACCCGTGTCTCTTTTGTCTCCGGCATTGGCAGGCAGGTTCTTTACCACTAGCACCACCTGGGAAGCCCTAGAAACTGCCTGCCAATGCAGGGCACATGGGTTGGATCCCTGGTCCAGGAAGATTACACATGCCGTGGGGCAACTAAGCCCATGCACCTACAGCCCGTGCTCTGAAACAAGAGAAGCCAATGTGATGAGACGCCCACGCTTTCTGCAACTAGAGAAGGCACACACGCAGTAACAAAGACCCAGTGCCACCAAATAAATACAAATACTCCTTTAAAAAAAGAAAAAAAAAGAGTAGAGAAGGACTTTTGAAGGCGTTACTAATTGGACAACTCTGCTGATCATTTACATTTTTAGCTGCCTCCCACTGGCCCTCTTCCCACTCCTAAGGGGTGTCAGCAGTTTCCACTGTCTCCCTCTCCCCTAAACAAGATGTACCAACCACTGCGGGCTTCCCCATCACCACCACCCAGTCTTCCCCTGGCAGTGTGCTAAAGGCTCCTTGGTCATTGAGTCCTGGAATGATGAAGCTGGAAGGGGCAACACACATCCTTTAGCCCCCCATTGAAAAAACAGGTGTCTGCAGGTGTCTCCTTTTAGGAGATACCTGGAAATAGAGAAAATACAGGCAGTGGAACCAAAATTAATATTTATTTCCTTGTATTAGACAATCTCAAATGGAGCTGGGAGGAGAACAAGAAGAAATACAACTCAGCTGCTGAATTATAAGAAGCTGAACTTTATTCAACAAAATTTATCCAGTGTATCAAGCACTCAGCTGGGTATGCAGTGTGGCACAGTGAACAGGACAGGGTGACTTGGCTCTCATGGAGCTTACACTCTAATGCGAAAAGCGGACAACTATAAATCAGACAGGTGCTAAAAATAATCAAAGCAACATGCAAACTGTTTTTAAAACCAGGGATTTAGGAGGCAAGCATCCAATTTAATCTATAGGAGGACTCCTTATGAAGGCTAGTAAGCTAATCTAAAGATGCTAGATATTAACTGAGTGAGTCTCATTGTGGTCTTTTGGAAATTGATGGGTTGTTGGTTTTGTAATAATTTCGGACTTTTACTGGCATTGGGTGGATCCGGCTAGGGATAAGAAATGTCCCTATGGTGTATGGGTTAGTCCCATACAAAGAAGACTTATTCGGTACTCTATACGACTTTCTAAGGTCCTACTAGACACTTATGTAGGACCTACAGCTCGCCTGAAAGGATATAATTCTTTTTTTCCTCTTAGACAATCTGTCATTTGTCTTGTCCTGCTAAACTTATTTCAATTAAGATAATTTCGTTCTTCCCCTAACTACATGCAGAAAAGGTATATGGTCTGTTATGACTTACCCTAATACTGGTTTTCATTCTGGTGTCACCTATACTTCTAATCTTTCCAGTACTTCTTTATAGGAAGTAGCCTCCGATCGACTCTTAAATCCAAACCTATTCATTATTAGTAGAAGTAAATATCTATTTCATGATGTCGTATAGCGTGGTCATGCTGGAGCATTTACATATTGATATTCATTTTATCATTATTACAAACTTCTTGCCTTCTGTTTCTCCATTATAATAGTGAGGGCAATAAATTGATTTCTTAAGAAAAAAATTTATGTAGATTGTAGTATTTGAATCATCTCAGGACAGCAAAGGGGATGTTATCATACAAATCATTTGCTCTGAAGATGGTGACTAGATCTGATAAGGTTTGTGGCTGCCATCATAATGGGGGAGGGCGCTACAGGCATGTAGTATGTGAGAGCCAAGTATGCTGACTATCTGGCAGGACCCTGGGCAGCTGCTCACAATAAGGAATTACTCTGCACCCTGTACGAATGTAGAATGTCTCACTAGACATTCGTGTATGACCTACAGCTCGCCTGCAAGAATATAGTACTTCCTCATTTTCTCCATTTCGACAATCTGTAGATTTCTTTTTTTTTTTTTAGGTTTTTTAACTTTTTTTGGCCAGGCCACGTGGCATATGGGATCTTGGTTTCCTGACCAGGGTTTGAACCCGTGCCCCATGCAGTGGAAGCTTGAAGCCTTAACCTTTGCACTGCCAGGGAAGTAAGTCCCTGTTGGAGCCCTTTCAAGTCAGAGAGTTGTAGAGATCTTTGCACCGATCCAAAACCTAATATAAAATCAACTCTAATGCTAATTAATTTTTATAACATATCTGCTGGAAGTAATTATAACATGAAATGTTGGCGACTGGTATGGAATGTTGAAAATTGGAAGGAAAACCCTCATTCATAATAAGAAAGGAACTCTTGGTCCAGGCACCTCAGCTGCTCTAAAAACTGATTGTGCTACAATTCCACACAATCTGTTATATTTAGAAAAAGAAGCCCCTCGCAGGCGCGAGGCTTGTTTGCAGCACTGTTCCCTTCGTTTTGATTCTGTCTCACTAGGAAACTAACCTCACCTCCTTAGGGGGCCCATCCTTTAGTAGAATGGCCCTAATTGCTTGGTGAGCCTCAACTAACATAGCGAACGACTACAACAGCACTCGGATTTATCAGTCGTGATTGTGTGAATCTGGTTACTGCAACTCGGTCCACCCAAAATACCAGCACTTCATGTATGTCTGACCTGAAAAAAGCCTTCTCTGTTAGTTAGAATATAAATGTCTACTTTGCCCAAATGGGCAGTTAATTACAGTTGGTTGCTGCGCTCTGAGCCATACTTAGCAGCTCTTTTTATTGCATTTCATAAAGCGTCAACTTGGATGGAGTACCCTAAATAAACGTAGAGATAAAGAAATGCATGCCCTCAAATCAGTTTCACCACAGAGATAAGGTACAGTACTGCAGTTATGTCTTGCTAGCATTTAAATTGCCCTTACATTTCCACCCCCTGCAACTATATTCCTATGTATTTTCCCCCAGCTTTCCACAATTTTCCAAGGCTGTACTGTCTTATGTCCTTATTTCAATAGGAATTTTTAGATTTCACTTATTTTTATTTCCCAAATAAATTTTCTTTCAATTTAACCAAAACAAAACCAAATCACGCAATCAACTAAGAGTAGTTGGGGGAGAAAGGTTGCTGCATTAACAGAAGCTGTAGAAGTGAGTCTTTACTAGTTACATCTAAGGTAATGAGTGATTCCCAAACTTATGACACATTTCAATCATCTTCTTGGCTGTCAACCCCAAAAAAGTGATCTAGTTGGAGTGGGGTGTAATCTGGACAGCGGAATTTTTTTTTAAGGCTGCATGCACTGTGCAGCATGCCAGATCTTAGTTCAGGGATTGAACCTGTGCCCCCTACATTGGGAGTGCGGAGTCTTAACCACTGGATCACCAGGGAAGTCCCCTGGAGTTGTTTAACGCTTCCCAGATGATTCAAATGAGCAGCAAAGTTTGGGAACCACTAATCCAAGGCATTTATAGGAGAGAAGACGTAAGTTTAACTATCATCCTTCTGGGAGATTGGGTTCAGTAAGTGAACAGAGTGGTTATGGCATCCTTTATGACGCTGTAGCCATCATTTCTAACTAATCACACAGGGTTTCTCTGTTTCGGTATATTCAATCACATATTCTGGGTAAATCTGATCTTTCTGAAAGATGACAAAAACAGAAGGATTCAACCTTGTATCCACAAGGCTGTCATACCGCGGAGGGGGTCTCTGGTAACTCATATGGCCTTCAATGAAATTTCCAACCAGGACTCGGGCTACAAACATAACGATGTTTTTGGAATCAAACAGGCAATTTTTATGGGAACTAATGGCATCTTTTGTGAAGTAGATTCCTAGAAATAATCAGAAGAAAAAGGTTAAGAACTATTATAAAAGAAGGTATGTCATTTATAAGATTATTTACACATAATCAGGTGACAGGCATTGACCAGGTATATGTCAGCAATACCTTACTGATACTAATAACTTTTCTTTGTACTTAGGAAAATGTTTATTATGCAAGTACACTTGAATACAGTGTATAACCTGAATTAACTAACCTGAATTAATTCTGTTACTGAATTAATAGAAACATTTGCAACTCTGCAGAATTCACAGATACAATGTTGAGCCACTGGGTAGAATGACCAACTGTTGACATCACAGTGGTCCAGTTCATGCAAGCAAGTTGAGTTGTAACTAATAAACCAAAGATACTCCAACAGAGGCCATTTTATATTGTGTACATTTTAAGGAAGAAACATCATTTACTACTGTGGGAAGGTCCTGGGCAAAGGAAAAGGGAGAGATGAGAGATGTGACGTGAGCCAACAGTTGATCCTGGCAGAACTGGTCAGACACTCAATCTATCGTCCTCAACTATAAGACAACCCCCGATAATCACTGATATCACCCCACTCACCAGAGCAACAACCATTTCCTGAAAAATTTAAATTTCCTATTTTTATTTTTATTATTGCCAAGGGAACAAAATAACCTCTTGACAAGGGTGAAAGAGGAGAGTGGAAAAGCTGCCTTAAAACTCAACATTCAAAAAACTAAGATCATGGCATCTGGTCCCATCACTTCATGGCAAATAGATGGGGAAAAAGAAACAGTAACAGATTTTATTTCCTTGGGCTCCAAAATCACTGTAGATGGTGACTACAGCCATTAAATTAAAAGACGCTTGCGCCTTGGAAGAAAAACTATAACAAACCTAGAGAGCACACTAAAAAGCAAAGATAGCACTTGGCTGACAAAGGTCCATATAATCGAAACTATGGTTTTTCCAGTAGTCATGTATAGATGTGACAGTTGGACCACAAAAAAGCCTGAGCACTGAAGAATTGATGCTTTCCAATTGTGGTGCTGTAGAAAACTCTTGAGAGTCCGTCCCTTGGACTGCAAGGAGAGCAAGCCAATCAATTCTAAAGGAAATTAACCCTGAATATTCATTGAAAGGACTGATGCTGAAGCTGAAGCTCTACTACTTTGGCCACCTGATGCAAAGCTCCGACTCATTGGAAAAGGCCCTGATGCTGGGAAAGACTGAGGGCAGAAGAATGGGGCGACAGAGGATGAGATGATTAGATGACATCACCGACTCAATAGACGTGAGTGTGAGCAGATTTCAAGAGATAGTGAGGACAGAGGAGCCAGACATGCTTTGGTCCATGCAAAGAATTGGACATGACTTAGCAACTGAACAACAGCAAGTGTCTTTCTGCTCTTTGAAGGAAAGGAGTCTATATTGCAAAATCTGATATTCTGCGCAAAAAGTAATTGAAATTGATAAACTATTATTTGTTGCCTTAAGGTGAGTGATTCTTTGGTTTTTGTTTGGTTGGGTTTCTGGATTTTGAGTTGCATGAAGAAATTTAGGAACAAAAAGAAAGAGCTGAAAAGATTTGGTGTGACCAGCATGGCCTGTGATGGGAAAAGACCTCATCTCCATCTTTGATTAGAACCCATCAGAGTCAAGAGAAGGGATGGACACAGGTCAGGAAGAGCCATGGCCAGAACTGAGGAGCAATGGTAGACAAAGTCATCAACAAGAGGGAAGACTCTGCAAGATATATGAGGTGCTCTGGTCTCTGCACCCCACCCTTCCCATAAAACACAGAAGACAGGAAGGAAGCAGGGCTAAAGTGCAGGAATCAAGTCCCACAGTGATTTCCCACTCTAATGTGGAAATTTCAGATTAACATGAGCTTATTTTTCTCCAGGAATGCAAAAGCCTGGAGGTGCTGGTTAATACAAAATCATTACATATATCTCATAATAGGAGCGTGTGTAGTAAAGCTGAGTGTTGGCTCTACTAGTTCAGTTTCTCTATTCCATACAAACCTTTTCCATATTTGGCATCATGACTTCCATGTGAGAGACAGTCAAAATTATTCTTACAGATAGACGTCACGTTGCTGCGTCTTGCTGCACAAAATAGGATTTGCTCATCTTTCTTCATCTCCTTTTTCTTGCTAATATGGAAAACGTGAGACTTAACACGGAGAACATTCCTCACCCACTCCAGTTAATAACGTAAATCCCAACTAAAGTCTAATTATCTTAAAACTGTATTCCACCAGCTTTCAGAATGGAGCTACTAACATTAAGGCAATAGCTATAAAAAAATAAATACATATAAACTTTTAAATGACAGACACATGAAAGCACTAATTGTAAAGCTAAAACTGAAAGAGAGACATTTGAGCTTACACTATGAAAACACAACTACAGACTGAAGAAACTGTTGACCGCTACAACGAAAAAGTGAATATAAATCTTCAAAGACAGGTCTTCACTAATCCTTTCAAACTTTATGTCAAGGGAAGCCCGATAAGGTGGCCACTCACCTTTCAAAAGCCTTCAAGAGCTGTAGGTTCTGGACCTTCTTTATCTTTTCAATCTTGAAATTTCTCATGGAAGCTTTAAAAAGATCACTTACTTCAACATATTCTGGAGTATTGTTATGGATTTCAAGCAACTGAAAGAAATTTAAAAATATGTAAATGTGAAGCAGGAAATATTTAAGGCATGATGGGGCTTCCCTTGTGGCTCAACTGGTAAAGACTCTGCCTGCAATGTGGGAGACCTGGGTTTGATCCCTGGGTTGGGAAGATCCCCTAGGGAAGGGAATGGCTCCCTACTCCAGTCTTCTGGCCTGGAGAATTCCATGGACTGTATAGTCCATGGGGTCACAAAGAGTCAAACACGACTGAGCGACTTTCACTTTCACATCATGTCCCTCTGTGGGCTTCCCAGGTGGTGCTAGTGGTAAAGAACCTGCCTGCCAATGCAGGAGATCCAAGAGACTGGGAGTTCGATCCCTGGGTCAGAAAGATCCCCTGGTGGAGGGCCTGGCAACCCACTCCAGTATTCTTGCCCGGAGAATCGCATGGACAGAGGAGACTGGAGGGCTATAGTCCATAGGGTCGCAGAGTCGGACACAACTGAAGCACATGTCCATGTGTGTGGCCATCTATGCCATGGAGTATCCTTGCCAGGCCTCTGACAGCAGGTAGGATAAGCTGGCTTAGGGTTTCCACATCTGATAGTTCATTCCAGTGATGAACTAGATGGCCCGGAGCCCATCTGCCCAAGGCTAACAGAGCATTAGCCTGAAGGCAAACGGAGCACACACTCCTCCCCTCCCCAACCCCCAGGTGTGTGATTCAGTCCAGTGACCTGGTGAGTTCTTTGTTTAAAGCCAGTGCAGGGGCAGAGGCAATGCAGGTACCCAAGGAACCCAAGCAGAGTTGCCTGCACCCAAAGCTAGCCTCTGATGTGCCGAAATGATCCAGGAAGAATCTTGCCCCAGGACTTCCCTGGTGATCCTGTGGTTAACAGTCCACCTGCCAATGCAGGGGACATGGGTTCAATCCCTGGTCCAGGAAGATTCCACATGCTGCAGGGCAACTAAGTCCGGGCACCACAACTACTGAACTCGTGTGCTGCAACTACTGAAGCCTGCATGCCCTAGAGCCCATGTTCTGCAACAAGAGAAGGCCACTGCAATGAGAAGCTTGTGTACCGCAACTAGAGATTAGCCCCTGCTTGCCACAACTAGAGAAAACTAACAACAAAGACCCAGTACAGCCAAAAATAAATAACTAAATAAAATGTTTTAAAAAAGAGTTGCCCCAACCAGGTAAGGTGATGAGCTGAGGCCCACTTTGAGTCCCATAGAAACCTGTTTTTTTAACTCCAATTAATGGACAAGTTGCTCTTACTGTGAGTTACAGTTTGCTCGTCTGTAAGGTAGAGAAGCAAATATCTATTTTACAAGTTTGTCATGAGCATCTGTCCCAAGGCGATCGTGTGTGCCAGAACTCTGGAAACAATGAGGTGCCCTTCTCCTTTGGGAAAGTGGTACATGACACAGCCACCATTTGGATGTTAGCCTTTGAATCTTGTTTCAAGAGTTTTGCAGAAGTGATTCATTCACTTCTTTCACTCATTCATTCATTCAACTACACACATTTGTAGCAAAGTACTTTGTTCCATCTTTAAACAATTCACCCACTACAAAGTAAAAAGCCAGTACCTCAAAGTCATTTGAGAATGAGACGCTTGTGTCCGGTTGGGGAAGATATATCTTGACGTAAGGTTCTGACGAGGTCTGCCCCTGCTGATGTCTAGAAACGAGAGAGAAAGAAATTCATCTGGCTCCCTGCTTGATACACCCAAGTGATTTTCTGTGCTTCGATTAAGCTGAGGTTCCTCTGGAAATTTTCTAAGTCCTAATGTGTTAGCGTTAAGTAAGGCTAGGGGACTTCCCTGGTGATCCAATGGTTAGGAATCCATGCTTCCAATACAAGGGGGACATGGGTTTGATCCCTGGTGGGAGAACTAAGATCCCATATGCCTTGAGGCATAGCCAAAAAATAATATTTTAAAAAAAGTAAAGTTTGTCTTACAGCTTCTTTGCCAAATGATAAATATTTAAATACTTTAGTGGTATAGGGAAAAGAATCCTGTCTTTCCTGTATGAACTGTATTCAGAGTAACCATACATTTGAGGGTTCTCCACCCTGAAATAGAGAACCCCTAACATGTACATAGGGGTTTATCACATAATTTTCTTTAAGTTTGATATTTTCCATTATGAGAAAATTACATTTTAAAAAACGCTTTAAGGAAAAAACTCTTTAAAAACCTCCTTTCATAAAATGAAAATTCTTTTGGAATGAAAGAAGCTGGTCCCAATTTATATGTTAAGCTCTGATTTTCATACTGTACTGCTGCTGCTGTTGCTAAGTCGGTCAGTCGTGTCCAACTCTGTGTGACTACATAGACGGCAGCCCACCAGGCTCCTCCGTCCCTGGGATTCTCCAGGCAAGAACACTGGAGTGGGTTGCCATTGCCTTCTCCGTCATACTGTACTGGTATAGTGCAAAACAGATTCAAGTAATCTGTTGTAAGGTGCTCATCAAAAATGCTATCATTCACTTCTCTTCAGATTGTTCAGAGTAGCACTCACAGCCTTTATTCTATCCTAAAGCCGTGTGTCTCCTCTGGGTATGTGATCGTGGGATTTAAGCTCAGTTCAGTTCAGTCAATTAGTCATGTCTGACTCTTTGTGACCCATGGACTGCAGCATGCCAGGCTGCCCTGTCCATCACCAACTCCTAAAGCTTGCTCAAACTCACATCCGTGGAGTCGGTGATGCCATCAACCATCTCATCCTCTGTTGTCCCCTTCTCCTCCTGCCTTCAATCTTTCCTAGAATCTCGGTCTTTTCCAGTGAGTCAGTTCTTCGCATCAGGTGGCCAAAGTATTGTATTCAAGCTACTTCTTTCCACAACCACCCACAAACAGTTTTCTCAGTTCATTTTACTTTACATTTATTTGGCTGCACCAAATAGTCACGGCATGCAGGATTTTTAGCTGTGGCATGTGGGATCTAGTCCCCAGACCAGGGATCAAACCGAGGTCCCCGCGGTGGGAGCATCAAGTCTTAACCATTGGACCACCAGAGAAGTCCCAGCAATGTAGTTTTTGACTGGATTTCATGAGCAGACAGAGCTGTCACACTGAATCCCTTACAACAAAATTTCCTTCAAAAAATCCATTTTCATCAACTTTATCTTTCCTCAAAGGCTTTACTAGACAGCTGCTATATCCCTTTTCTCTCTCCATTTCTCCCTCAACCTCCCACCCCCTATAAATCCATTCCACAAAACTAAAGATACTCAGAAGAACCCAGAGCAGAACAAAAACCCAGTAATGGTGCATCTGATTCTTTCCTAGGCACAGCCAGCCATTCTCAGCTGAGGAAACAGCCCAGAGTAAGAGGTCTGCTCAAAGTCCCCCGTGAACCTAAGGAAAAGACAAACTTCCTACTCTAGAATGCTTTTAGTCACACTGTACTACTTAGCCAGTACCTTACTCATAGTCAAAGCAAAAGGGAATTGCAGTGTATGTGAGCATGAACATTTCAAAACCAGGGTCCCAGATTCATGAGTGACTTGAACATCGAAAAGACACTCACTCTTGTCTGCGTTTCACCTGCTCCACATCCCAGTAAGACACAAACGTTGGCCTTCTTATGACATCCTTTTGGGTCTTGGAAACTATGTTTGTCTGAATCATCCCTTTAGAAAGAAAAACAAGGAGAAAACACAAATCATGAATTGGTCCTAGGAAATGATTTATCTTTATTTTTCAGAGACTACTAACATAGCTAATATTCATGACTCAACTATACATGCATGAATCGAGAAAATCCTTTTAGATGGAAACTGCTCATGATAAAAATGAATATCCTTCACTGGCCTTAGTATAAGACCCAGAAAACAAAGAGGTAAATGGGCAAATTGCAATTAATCAAATCTTTCAATCAAAGTCAGGTGGGAAAGAGAACTAGGGCAGCCAGATTACCTCACCCATGACCACTGTCCTCAATCAGGCATCAGTGATTATGGGTTGGAACATGGTAGCTATATTTTCAAAGTATTTTCCTACCTCAAATGTGAAATGTTGTTTTTAACTCATGCAGGTTGTACACCTGGGTCTACGCTGCAGCATGAGTTCTTTAAAAAGTAAATCATCATACATTGCTAGTAAAAGTATATAATGGCACAACCACTTTGGAAAAGAATTTGGAAGCTTCTTACCAAGCTAAACATACACTACCTATACAATCCAGCAAATCCACTCCTTAGTATTTATCCAAGAGAAATCTACATCCACACAAAGATTTGCATTTCGGTGTACCTAGTAGCATTATTATAACAAGCAAAATGTGAAAACAATCCAAATATCCATCAACAGGCGAGTGGTTAAACAAACTATGGTATATCCATGCAATGGAAGATTATCAGCAATGAAAAAGGACCACTTTACATGCAATAATATAGATGAGTGAAAAACAGTATTCTGAGAGGAGTCAACCATATGAAGAGCACACACCACCAAGTTCTATTATATGAAGTTCTAGAATAGATTAAATTAAATTATAATGACAGAAAGTAAATTGGCTGCAGAGGGGAGACTGACTACAAAGGAGCATGAGAAAACTTTCTGGATTGATGGGAATGTTCTAGGTCTTGATTAGGATAGCAGCTGCATGCATTTGTCAGTACTCATCCAACTAGACACTTTAAATGGATATACCTGATTGTACCAATTATGCCTCACCATAGGTTTACATGCACATCAACAAAACAAACAACAAGGAAAAGAGATCCTGCCTCAACTCTGCTCAAAACCTTCTGGACGTTTCCAGCTTGTAAAATATTTAAGTTTCAATGTCTACTCTCAGTTCTTACACACCTCCTTCACATGCATGGGCTGCCCACTCCCTTCCAAAGTGTCCTCCTGAGATAAAAGCAGGCACCCTCCCACAAGCCCTCCATTCTCTTGGGGATTCATCACATTGCTTCATCTTGCCTGAAGCTGTCATTATTTTCAGAAGGTGCCTGGTTTGCCAGCATTCAGATTAGTGCCTGGCAACACAGCTCAAATACTAGTTTAATGAACAAACAGCATATTAGAAATAGAAAGGAAATAGTCTGGAACACTGAAAACTTCTCTGGACTGGCTTCTATGAACCAAGGGAACAAATATATGGAATTAAAATTTCTCCAGATTCAGGAACAAGATATATTGGTTTTCATCTCTCCACCACCTTTTTAAACAGTCAGAACAATAGAATACCACTGCAAAAAAATTTAAGTCCATTTTTAATTTGACCACCCAACAGAAGAAATTTTTATTTTCGTCTATTGCTTTCCAGTCTTGGTCCATATGCACACATTGTTGCACGTACCACACACATTAAATTTTTAAAAATTCATTCCTGAAAAAATATTCATTTCTGTTTTAATTACAGAAACATAAACTTGGGGTTTGGCCTTCTTCATTTAACAGTATCAAATTTTGCTTTTAAGGCACAGTTTTCACATCATAATTTTTAACAACTACCTAATACTCCACTCCACTGAAATGTAATACTTTAATGTGTTCAGTCACAATCCTACTGGTACACAGGCTATTCCTATTTAGTACTATAAGGAAGCTTTAATAAAGACCTTTATGTCTATAGCTTATTTTTTTTCTTGTTGTGAATTATTTCCTTAGAAGGATTCCTGAGAAAAAAAAGTAAGCATATTTTAATATCTCTTGATATGTACTGCCAGGATGCTTTCCACTGTAGTTAGTATAATGCTCCCTCAAAGCTATGTGACTTGGGGTCTTCCCTGATGGTCCAGTGGTTAAGACTCTGCACTTCCAATGCGTGGGGCACAAGTTCAATCCCTAACTAGGGAGCTAAGCTCCCACATCCCACATGTTACAGCCAAAAAAAAAGAAAAGGCGTGAAAAGTTACGTGAATTAACACAGTAATTGGTACAGGGCCCAAATCGCGTGTACCACCTGGGAATGTCAAGGAGCTGAAAAAGTCTCCTTCATCTCTTTCAAAGCATCTATAACGATAGTCCTGAAAGGGCACGTATCTGACCATATACGGGGCAGGCGGGGGTGTGGGGGTGGGGGTGGGATTTGGGGGCGGGGGGCACAGAGGCAGCCGATGGGACAGTACATTCAGAGGGAGAGCAGTTTCTGCCCTGGTTTCTTACTAAACACAACAGGCAGATGGGCAGAAGGTAACCACATCTTTTTATGGGGGCTCCAATAAACATGGCAGAACTCAAAGTCTTTAGAAAAGGCGACGGATAAAAGCATTGACCTAGATGACGAAGCCTAAAAACAGCATGGCTCTAAAATTCTGAAGGACCCACAGTCCCAAGGTCTCTCCTGCAGTCGTTAACACCTGAAATCTGTCTCAGGGAAGCAGCCCACCTAGAATAAGGAATTTGGAATGGCAGAACCGGAAGTGCCCACAGAGGCTATGTAATCCAATCCCCCCATTTCACAGGGTGCCAGGTGCTGTTCCCAGCTACTGTGAGTCACAGTCAGGGCTTAGAGCGCAGCCCTTCTGACTGCCATCGGCTCCCACCCGCCGGTCCTGCCGTGCTAGAAAGAACCCGGTCCTGGGTGCAGCATGCCCGCGGCTCTATTCCCACTCCTGTGTGGATGCCACAGGCCAGATTCAAAGGACAGGCACCACACTGCCAAATGCAGACACTTACCTTGGAAACTCAGCTCGTAGTTTTGTGAACCCGCCTGAAACGGCACAACTCCCCTCGGACAGGATAGAAAAAGAGACTCCAGGTATGAAGAGTCAATGTTTGAAATCTGCTCATTGTCTTTCTATTTAAAAAAATGAAATAAAGAGGTAAAGACTTCAGGGTAGGGTTTTAAGAGATTCCTATCATGATATCTTATTTCTTAACTTTATTTCAGCCATGGGATCTGGACAGGAATGCATCCTGCCACCCAAACCAGATTGTAAAGGCTTCTTGGGTGGAGTCAAGTCACACCCTTCTTTAGTCTCCACTGTATGGAGTCTATGTTACTGAAACTGATGATACACTAGGTGGAGGCCTGAAAAATAGAGCTGTTTTGCAATAGTCCATTTACATATTCCATAAAATATGACCCAGGTGTACAGAGCAACTTGTATCCGATACAAGATGTCTAACCACATCCAAAACGTTGTCATGAAGTAGACCATCACAGCTATCGTCTCATCACACAATGAGAAAGAACAGTTAAAAGCTGGAGTGAAGGCACATAAAACTCCAACAGATGCATTGTTATTTAGTTGCTAAGTCATGACTCTTGGCCACCCCATGGACTGTAGCCCACCACTCTCCTCTGTCCATGGATTTCCCAGGCAAGAATACTGGAGTGGCTTCCCATTTCCTTCTCCATCCAATAGGTATATCGCTGTCCAAATGAGAGTGATGGGTCAAGGAACACCCCCAAAATGTAAAGATATAATCTCCAGCCATCTCCAGGACCTTCCTCTAGCCCATTCAGAACTCCAGTTCTGAATGAGTGAGTGAGTGAATGAATGAACACTAGAGCCTTCAATTACACATTCTCCAAGACTTGAATTTATACCTCAGTCTCAGTAACCAGGTCTTGTTACCTTTGCCTTGTGCCTACATGACAGCCTTGATTTTGGCTTTCTAGCGCTACGGCTTGCCCTCACCTTGGGCAATTCCTTCAGGTCATATACTCCTGCCCCTCAAGGCGTGCTACTAAGCTTGACTGTGTGCTGCGTGCTAAGTCGCTTCAGTTGTATCTGACTCTGTGACCCTATGGACTGTGGCCCGCCAAGCTCCTACTGGAGCAGATTGCCATTTCCTTCTCCAGGGGATCTTCCCAACCCAGGGGTCGAACCTGCAGCTCTGGCATCTCCGGCATCTCCTGCATTGGCAGACAGGTTCTCTAGCACTGAACTACCTGGGAAGCCCCAGGTATCTTGTAATAGATTGTATTTCTTTGATTGCTTTGGCAGCTTGGGATCTAAGAACCAAATGTATGGCCCAGCAACTTATGCTGGGATATCCTCATCCCTTTTCTGCCTTTGGCTTCATTTCCATCTCTTGCTTTTCTTTTCCTTTCTCTTTCTCATCACTCTAATTTCATTGCCTACGTTAGCTGCCTCCCTCTCTGCTTAATCATCTGAATCAAAAGGAAGAAGGGACACTAGACGGAACCTCTGCCTGTCTAAATTTCTCTCCCCTATTACTATGTCCCTGTGGGGGTTAGTCTAAACCTTCTAGTTCATCTGAATACAGACTCTGACTAAATCCTAGCAACCATATGTATCAATTTTCTGATTTCTCACTCTTGCCTACTTTTCTGGCTGAAACGGGTAGTCTCTGCCCATTTATGGGCTAGTGAATAAAAAGCTCTCTCAAGGTTCTGCCACAGTCCCTGATAATGAAGAAAGAGGGATATTTGGCTGGCTCATATATCAAGTAGTTTCTTAAAAATAGTTATTTTTTATAATGTAGTCGGAATACATGCTTGCTGAGTATAATATTAAAAAACACCACTTTCTCTACCGCATCCATGCTCCATGGGTAATCACATAGGTGTCAGACACTGTACTACTAGATTCTTCTGAAGTTGTCAAGTTTATACAAGAGTAGGCACAAGAAGGAATGGTACTCACCTTCTCCCCATATGGAACCCATTTGTCAGTTCTATCCCTCCAGTACCAAATCCATTTTGTGGTAAAGAGAGAACTGGCCGGCTTTGTGACGGATGAAGGTGTGGAGATACGTCGGACAGGATTAAAATCACAAATCATCTTCTGGAAATTGATGTTATAATTGCCAACAGAAACGCTGAGAGGGGAAAGTTTAGCATTAATAAAATGCTTCTCTGAAGCAAAATGGTTCTGTTTTCTCTACTCTGGTCTTCTTAATAAGAGGGAAGAATTAAAAACAGAGTTGAAAGGGGTCTCTGAATTCCATTTATACAGCTTACGGTCTTACACACAAAAGAAAAACTGAAATACAGAGAGGTAACGTAACCTGCCTTATATTTAATGGAATCACAAAATGTGTTCTTCCCTCAAAAAATATCCCCAAAAGAAAACAATTGATTGGCTCAATGTCAGAAACTCTGAAACTCACAGTAGGTCAGTTTTTTCAATTATTATACATTATTTAAATAGTTGGGCTTCCCTGGTGGCAAAGATGGCAAAGAATTGCTTTCAGTGCAGGAGACTGGGATTCAATCCCTGGGTCAGGAAGATCCCCTGGCGAAAGGAATGGCTACCCACTCCAGTATCCTTGCCCGGAGAATTCCATTATCAAAGCGTAGTTCGAGCCCTTTTCAGAGTCTCCTTTGCAGGGTCTCCTGCAAGGTCAAAGTTACTTTCAAAATAATATTAGGACATTACCCACCTTTTTCACTTTCATACCCTCACAGGTACACAGTGGAGTTTTTCAAGGCTACACAATGTTTGATTTTACAATAAAGAGATTTGCAAAAATATAAAACAATGTCATTCTTCTCAGTGAATTTGGTTTGGTTTGGTTTTGGAAAAGTTATTTTTATAGTTATACTTACATACATTCATGTATGCATGTAACTATATATAATTATCTTTAAACGTTATGTTAACACAAATGAGTTTATTATCATTATTTTTAATGAATCAGTAAATAATTTTTCTCAGTTGTGACTTTTAACATGGTAAATATCAATAGCTATAAATCCACATAAACTGAAATCTCTGGGATCCTCAGTACATTTTAAGAGTATCGAGGGCTCCAGAAACCAAAAAGTTTGAGTTACTGCTCTACAAAATACCTCCTAGATCAGCAATGTTCAATCAGGAGTGATATTAGACCCAGGAAACATTGATAATGTCAAAAGACATTTTCGTTTCTCACAACTGGCGTGTAGTGGGTAGACACCAGGCATGATGCTAAAATACTCCAGCAAACCAAATAATTATTTGGGCCCCAAAGCCAACAGCGCTAAGGTTGAAAAACCCTGCTTCAGATTTACCTGGTGCGAGAAACACACCTAGAAACAAAATGGCTGACACCACCCTCTAGTGGCAAAATGCAGCAACACACTCTCCACCAGACATTCACTAAATTTGAAGACGGTGACAAGTCTGTATTTTCCCTCCTAAAGTATTTCCTGATAAAGTAGGATGCAGCTTATAAATATGGTCATGGGTAGCATCACCCATATCAGCCCTAACAGAAACAGAAATATAAAGAAGCCTTTTAGAAACCTCCAGGATAGAGAAAATAGCAAATATAGAGGCAAGTATAAAATGCTAAAGTATATAACAAAATTCTGCCTTAGAACTATATGAAATGACTCAAATCATTTCCTCAAACAATGAGATTAATTAAGCCAAAGGCTCTTCTGAGCTCACAGGTTTGCAAACCAACCTATGAATTTGGTTGTTCAGACAAATATTAACTGAACAAATATTTGTGTCCCTGTTTATTTCACCTGAGTTAGCAAATATTCCCAGAGTCTCTTGTATTAGCCAGGCTCTGGGTGACTTCAAATCTGCCCCACTTATTCCTTCATCTTTATTAACTCAGCAGTCATTTGCCATTTTAATCTCAAGAGTTAACCTGAATGGGATTCTGAAGGAAAACTGCTTTTTCTTCTTCCCATAAGCACAGCACTAGGGTCTCCTTTGATGATGTTGTAGATTTCACAAGCCAGACCCACCACCAACTTACCTGCAGTTTTTGGGGTCACAAAAGGCCTTCTCAATATCCTCCATGAATGGAAGGTCCACCCAGCTGTTGGCAAGAAACATCTGCCACTGGTAGGGCAGGTGGAAATGAACTTTGTTGCAGCTTTCTACAAAGATAGAAAAGAGGTCTGAGCAATTTGACCAAGTTCACTGCTGACTCTCCCCATCAAGGCCCGCGTTTCTCACCCTGCCAGCCCTGTAGGCACATTTTCCAGCTACACCTGTGCTCACGCCGGCCCCTACCTGCATTGTCTCCAGCTCCTATCTCCAGATTCATTTACTACCCATGGAGACTCGTCAGAAACAAAATTCCCCACTCCCCCGAAAGCCATGTTCAGCTCAGTTCAGTCGCTCAGTCATGTTTGAGTCTTTGTGACCCCATGGACTGCAGCACACCAGGCTTCCCTGTCCATCATCAACTCCCGGAGCTTGCTCAAACTCAAGTCCATTGAGTTGGTGATGCCACCCAACCATCTCATCCTCTGTTGTCCCCTTCTCCTCTCACCTTCAAAAAAAGAGCCATATTACTCACATGGAAATCTGAGGTCATTAGAAATTTACAATGATCCTTTCCGCACCTCCCTCTTCATGCATGTATTGAGACAAACTGCTCTCTATTGGAGGCAACTGCCTGTGTATTTCCTAGGAAGCCCTGGCCTAGAATTCATCTCTTCCAGAATTCTCTCACTGATCTCGTACTCTTCTGACCTGACCTGTGTTTTATGTTCCCTCAACCAGTGCTCTGGACACAGTTTGTGCTTTATTAGTTATGTATTTACTTATTTTATGCAGTTCTCTAATTTGTGGATGTTCTATTAGTTTTGGGCCACACTGCACAGCTTGTGGGATCTTAGTTCTTTGACCAGGGATTGAACCCAAGCCCTTGGCAGTGAGAGTGCACAGACTGGGCTAACCACTGGACTGCCAGGGAATTTCCGAATTTGTGGATGTTTTGATACCTGGCTTTAATGACAAACTTGGGCTTCCCTTGTGGCTCCGCTGGGAAAGAATCCGCCCGCAACGCGGGAGACCTGGGTTCAATCCCTCCGTTGGGAAGATCCCCTGGAGAAGGGAAAGGCTACCCACTCCAGTATTCTGGCCTGGAGAATTCCATGGATTATACAGTCCATGGTTGCAAGAGTCAGACACAACTGAGCTACTTTCACTTAATGACAAACTTACTGAAGAAAGGCCTGCATCATTGTTTAGCTTATGTCTCCTCGCTTCACTGGCAGAGGAGTAGGCATGCAGAGGATGCCCTTTCAATGAATGCTTGCTGAATAATGAATTAATGTTAGAAGCTCATAATACAGGAGGACAGAAAACAGTTCTATTTTTCACAATTTGCATTGTTTAAATCATTTTGAAATGTCACTGCCAGGAATTTAACTGATTTAAAAATATAACCTTCCTCACACCCATGAGAATGCTGCTATAAATAAACAAACAAAAACAAATTTACAAGTGTTGGCAAGGATATGGAGAAATTGGAACCCTTGTGCATTGCTGATAAAAATGTAAAGTGATACGGCTGCTATAGAAAACTGTGTGACAGTTTCTTAAAAACTTAAACACAGATTTACCACATAATCCAGCAATTCCACTTCTGGGTATATACCCAAAAGAACTGAAAGCAAGAACTGATATTTGTACACCTGTGTTCCTAGCAGCATTATACACAATAGCTAAGAGGTAGAAGCAACTCAAGTGCCAATCAGTGGATGAGTGGATAAACAAAATGGGATAGAATACAATCTAACAGTGTTCAACCTTCATGAGGGAGGAAATTCTCACAAAGCTTATAATATGGCTGAACCTTGAGGATACTGTACTAAGTAAAATAAGCCAGTGTCAGAAAAAGACAAATATTGTGTGAGATCACTCATATGAGGGACATAGAAGAGTCATATTCGTAGACTGAAAGCAAAATGGCAGTCGTCAGGGGCTTCCCTGCCAGAAGGCGGAAATGAGGAGTTGTTGTTTAATAGGTACAGAGTTGTTTTCAAGGAAATCAGTACTGAATATCCACCGGAAGGACTGATGTTGAAGCTGAAACTCCAATACTTTGGCCACCTAATGCGAAGAAGTGACTCACTTGAAAAGACCCTGATGCTGGGAAAGATTAAAGGCAGGAGGAGAAAGGGACGTCAGAGGATGAGATGGTTGGATGGCATCACCGACTCAATGGACATGAATTTGAGCAAGCTCTGGGAGTTGGTGATGGGCAGGGAAGCCTGGCGTGCTACAGTCCATGGGGTCGCAGAGAGTCAGACACGACTGAGGGACTGAACTGAGGTACAGAGTTTCAGTTTCAAAACGCGAAAAGAGTTCTGGAGATTAGTTGCACAACAATATGAATGATGTAATCAACAGTACAGAGCAGTATACTTAAAATGGTTAAGATGGTAAAATCTATGTTATGTGTTTTACCTTAGTTAAAAATAAATTTTGCTGAAGTTAAAGATTTCTTATTTAGACAACACAGGGCAGAATCCGCTCCTCAGACACAAGGCGAATGACTCTAAGACCACTAAGTGATCAAATAAATGAATCAGACATAATGCGTAGGCCTGGGGCAGAGACATGAAAGGAACAGGGTGGTGCAAGAGTGACAGGGAAGTGCTGTGACCCAAGCAGTCCCATGGGAAACAGTTCTACAGGAAGCTTGGTGAGAGGGAACAGTAAACAGATGCCGGGGAAGCCTGGCTGCTGCAGCCCCTGGGGTAGAAGAGTTGGACACATCTTAGTGACTAAACAACAACTGCTACTGCTGTTTGGTTTTAGTATGTAAAAAGAGGGGTCCCTGATTAAGTGTAAGAGTTCACCTAAAACTCAACTGTAAAAGGAGAAAGTATAATATCATGCAGTGGTCAAGTGGTTTGGGGTGAAAACCCAATTTCTACTTGTGCATCTGTAAAATGAATTAACAAAAGAACCTAAAGTTGACTTGAAGGTCAAAGAAGATGCATGTAAGATTCTCAGCACTGCACTCAACACATAGTAAACATTCAATAAATGCTAGCCATACTACTATTAATAATGTTTCTGCTTCTAGAAAGTCCTTAAGGTAGTTACTCACTAAGCTGACAACCCTTATACAGATGGTCAAGACAAATTTCGTTTGAGCTGTGTTCATTCATCGTGGAAGATGTGGGACTCGCAACGTCAGGTACAGAATCTACAAAACAGAAGAGGATGCATGTAAGCGAATTGTAACATTTAAACCAAAAAAACAAGATACCTGGTCTAACAGTGGGAAAGAATATCTGAAATGGGGGCCAGGTTCAAGAAAATTCTTACGATTCATGTATTGCTCATGAGAGCCCAGACATGAAAACAAACATGAAGTCAGGGTTCCTTAGTGTCACGCTGCTTTCTTAAACCATGGCTGAACTATTTCTGTTCTCAACAAATGGAGCAACTTACTCTATACAGTTCTAGGGTTGGTCCCTCTGTCTTCGTATGTCCTCATCAGTACCACTCCTTAACCAAAACCCTTTAGTACTGTTAAGGAACACCCAAAGAGAAACCACGAGCCACGGCCACTCTATGCAGACCTTCTTTGTCCTTCAGTGATCACACAGAACCCAGCCTGGAGCCCCCCTTGTCATCTCACTGGAGGGGGTAACAAGGATTTGAGCAGAGTTCTGACCATGGGTCCCCTAGGCTGCAGCTCTGTTGCTTAAGGAAGGTGTAAAAGAAGGGACCTTGGTAAAAATGATGTTTTTGAATCCTTGTACCAAGGTGAGAAATGTTAAATTATAAATTAGTAAAAACTTTTTGTAACATAAAAAATTGCTTGTGCAATATCATCTTAGCTATGAACAAACTAGATATAGAAAAATGTTAAAGACTATAAATGAAATGTTCATTGTACATTTCTTTGTGTTAACTGCAGTGTCTTTACGTACGTTAATATCAATTAATAATAACATTCTAACATCCTTGTATAAAATATTTTGTTTATAGAAAAGAAGAAGAAGGGACCTTGGGGAGAGCAAGTGCTGCCTTGTGCGGGGGCAGAGGGCTCCCCACGTGTGGGCAGGACCTGCTTGTTAACCCCCGAATTCCAGAGTGTAACACATCTTTCTTCCCTTTGACTGCCGCCATGAAGCCAAACCCAGCGGCACCAGTTTTACCTACAACAGTAGTTTTATCCATCACTTAATCCATCCTTCTAGAGGCACTGTGGACAGACTGACTAGCCCAGAAGGGCTCTTCTGTGTGTTTACCATTAACAAAGGCTGCGGCTGCATCCCCAGTCATCTTGCCAGCGGTGGGCAGATGACTCCGAGGTGTTCCAGTGTCCGGATTCCCAGGTAACGATTTTTCTCTCTGCCTACTGCTTGGGGTTTGGTAATTCGCCAGTCTCGTGGAAGTGGTATCTACGGCCATGCCATCAGCGTTATTATCAAAAAGGGGGAAACGCTGGCCATCTTGACTCCCACTCCTGCGCTCCGCGTTCACATGGTCCGAGGAAATGACAGCGGTGCTCTTTCTGGTGGTGATGGTTTCAGGTGTTTGCAGAGAACCAGGAGAGAAGGAGAAGGCTGGACTGGAGGAAATCCAACTCTTTTTACCGGTGTCCTGGTCATTCTGCCAGGATGCAGGGAGCCCCCATTTGAAGGCTGGTTTCACATCAAAATGGAAGAAACCATGGCTATCATTCCCATAGAGAAGATCCTTTGCACTGCCATTCTCTGCAAGACTCTGGCTTCCTCCTCCTTGACTGGTTCCTCCAAGACTGGCAGCTGCAGATGGGACAGAGGCAGGTGCGGGGCACTCCTGACTTCCCAGATGCGAGAATTTGTGGGCAAGATCCTCGACAGGCTCATCACTCGGGACAGAGCCGCGGTGGCCGGCAGGCTTTGGGCTGGATGGGCAGGACCTCTGGGCAGGAGCTGAAGCTGCTGGATGAAATTCCTCGCTGCCCCGGTCTCTGCTCCTACTCCTCCCTCTGTAGGCCGGGTCTCTACGATGGGGAGGAGGAGCTGGGCAAGAAAAACCAAACAACAAAAGTTAGCTTTAACGTCACTAACTTTGTACCCACCTCCCATTCGGACCCAGAGGGGCTGGGTGAAATGTGAGTGGGGTAAAGCAGAAACAGTATCAGCAGGAGAGAAGAAAAGGAGGGACTTCATCAGTGGGCAAAAGAGGTTCAGACGTTTTCGTGGGTAAGTATATTTGGAGGTCTAAAACTCTTTTCAGGAATTCCCCATGACCACTCTTAGGGATCTCACTCTTTCCACCTCAGAGCCCTACACTTTCATGCTGGAGAAGCGGTGAATTAACCTGGCACTATCATTCAGCAATCCTGCAGAGTCAAACGCCGCCACTGCTTGCAACAGCCAAGACACGTGCTGTGCTGTGCTCAGTCACTTAGCCATGTCCGACTCTTTGCAACCCCATGGACTGTAGCCCACCAGGCTGCTCTCCATGGGGATTCTCCAGGCAAGGATACTGGAGTGGGTTGCCATTTCCTCCTCCAGGGGATCCTCCCGACCCAGAAATCGGACCAGTGTCTCCTGCATTGCAGGCAGATTCTTTACCCGCTGAGCTACCAGGGAAGCCCAGCCAAGACATGGAGGCAACCTAAATGTCCACTGACAGAGGAATGAATAAAGAAGATGTGGTACATATATACAATGGAATGCTACTCAGCCATTAGAAAAGAACGAAAAAAAAAAAAAAGAAAAGAACGAAATAATGCCATTTGCAGCAACACAGATGGACCTAGAGTGTCATACTACTTCATACTAGAGTAAAATAAGTCAAATAGATGAGAAATATCCTATGACATGCCTTCTATGGGTAATCTTAAAAGAAATGATACAAAATGAACTTATTCACAAAACAAAAAAGGCTCATAGACTTAGAGAAGGAACTTAATGACTACCAGCGGGGGAAGGATGGAAGGAAGGGATGGTTAGGGAATTTGGGATCAACATACACACACTGCTGTATTTAAAGTGGATAACCAACAAGGAACAAGTATAGCACAGGGAACTGTGCTCAATGTTACACGGCAGCCTGGATGGGAGGGGAGTCTGGGGGAGGATGGATACATGTATATATAAGGCTGAGTCCCTCTGCTGTGCACCTAAAACTATCACAACATTGTTAACTGACTATTCTCCAAAATCAAATAAAAAGCTAAAAAAAATTAATTTGTGTGAAAATCTTGACAAGGTGGTTATGACAATGGAAGAATCCCCCCTTCCTGCCAGCCCAGCAGAAAACACCACCTTTGGCCTAGGATAAAGGTTGAGCCAACTCTGGCTCTTCTCGGCTTCCCTCATGGGACTTAGATGCAGCTCCTAAATGCCCGCTGTCTTAGGTGGGGCTGTCCACAGTCCTCAAGTTCAAGTCCCAGAGAGACAGACTTCAAGTTCAAATCTGGAGAGACAGACTAGTGCTCATCAGAGATGAGTGCCCCAAATCACTTAGAGTTCACCCATATTGTGACATAGGTGTACCTAAGCTAAGAAGTCACAATACTTAAAACAACAACAAAAAAAGAAATTAAGGAAAGGTCTGATTTCACTGAAGCTTGGAATTATCCAGAGTTGTTCATCTGGCCCCCAAATGCCCAAGCTTAAGTCAGCGATATCCAAAATTAAAAAAAAAAATTGACCTCTTTCTAGAAACATGTTAAGTCACAGCCCCAGGAAGCAGAGAGAAGGGATGGAGTGAGCATGTGTGTTCGTGTGTGCAAAAAGTGTGGTGTGCTTGTATGTGATGTTTATATGTGGGGTTCATATATGTTTATATGAAGTGTGTGCATGTGTGTGTGTGATATGCATACATAGTGGATATGTGAGGGGTGTATGTGTGTGTACATGAGGTTTGCACATATAGTGTGTGACACATGTTTCTTAGTGAGAGGTGCATATGTTGGCAACATGCCCGAGTGTGAAGTGTGTCTGTGTGGTGTGGATGCACGGAATAGCATGAAATCAAATTGCAAAATCACACACATACTATGATCATAATTATGTAAAAATTGTGTATGCGTATCGACGAAGTCTGAAAGGGAAAGTAGTTTTACATGATGAGGTAGAGTGAGTATAAGTAGCAATTCCCTCTCCTTGTGATTTCTGTTTATTTCCGTTTATCCTGTTAAGAAGGCCCCCAAGCTTACCTCTCCACGCTGAGGGCTTCTTCCGGTGGTGCCTGCTATTACAGATGTCCTGGATGTTCTGTACCACACTTGAACTCAGCCCGTGCTCCCTCATGACGGCCAGCACCTTTCTGTCCATCAGGTTATGGGACCGGAAGCAGTTGGCATAACCACAGTTCCCTCGGGTAAAGTGTTCACAGACGTGGAGTCTTTCACAAGGGGGCTGCTGGTTACAAACCTGTCTTCCACCCTCACCCTTATAATTCTTGCA
Source organism: Cervus canadensis (assembly GCF_019320065.1). Classification (NCBI taxonomy): domain Eukaryota; kingdom Metazoa; phylum Chordata; class Mammalia; order Artiodactyla; family Cervidae; genus Cervus; species Cervus canadensis. The sequence goes on from NC_057388.1 coordinate 97,172,605, forward strand.
TATCTACAGAAGAAAGAAACAAGATCCAGAAAGAAAACATGTTTCTCTATATGCCACACGTTAAGGAAAGTTCATGTAAATATAATGATCTATATGGGAATAGAATCTAAAAAAGAATGGATCTATGTATCAGTTCAGTTCAGTTCAGTTGCTCAGTTATGTCCGACTCTGCAACCCTATGGACTACAGCACGCCAGGCCTCCCTGTCCATCACCAACTCCCAGAGTTTATTCAAACTCATGTCCATTGAATCAGTGATGCCATCCAACCATCTCATCCTCTGTAGTCCCCTTCTCCTCCTGCCTTCAATCTTTCCCAGCATCAGGATCTTTTCAAATGAGTCAGTTCTTCGCATCAGGTGGCCAAAATATTGCAGTTTCAGCTTCAACATCAGTCCTTCCAATGAACATTCAGGACTGATCTCCTTTAGGATGGACGGGTTGGATCTACGTATAGGTATAACTGATTCACTCTGCAGTACACCTGAAACTAACACAACGTTGTACATCAACTGTACTCCAATAAATATTGATTAAATAAATAAAAATGCATTTTTTTTAACTTCCTGGTAAGAAAAAAATGCATGTTTTCTTATTTCCTGAAAGAAAAAGAAAAAACAGAAGCAAAGATATAAACTTCCCTGATGACTCAGCAGGTAAAGAATCTGCCTGTAATGCAGGAGCTGCAGGAGATGCAGGTTCAATCCCTGTGTCAGGAAGAGCCCTTGGAGAAGGAAATGGCAACCCGCTGCAGTATTCCTGCCTGACTCTATAATCTTTGTTGAGTTATATTCAATCAGTGACTTATTTGGGGTAGAAGAGCCCTACAAACTAACTAAAAGAAACTTGGCTTTTATTAACTTCTTTGGGAAGAATCAATATAAGACGGCCAGCTACAGATAGAACAAAACAGGACCCAAAGGGACCCCTACACATAAAGGAATCCCAAAGAGGAAGGCCCACCTTTGGATATCAACACATCTTCAATTAAAAGACCATCTTCAATTAGAAGAACACTGCAGGGGGCACGGGTTATCCTGCGTGCCACGTGGTGCAGTCAAAAAGAAAAAAAAAAAAAAAAAGGATGTGAGGTCTTACCTTCGGCTGCTGGGAGCTAGGCAGAATGTGGCAGTTTCTCAAAAGACCAACTGATAGCTGATCATTTTTTATGTAAATAGGTGTATCTACATATCTAGCTCTACAGAGATATAATTCTTACTGAAAGGAGAGCAGGAGAAGCATCGTCAGGAAGGCCAGACCCTGTGATACAAGACTAGGGGATGTTGGTTGAAGTCTGCAGCTAGAAGGAGCTATACGTGACTTCACATCTGAGTTACTTACTTACTCCCAGCCTCTTGCCCTTGCTGTAAAAGACAAAAATATTTGCTCCCCTCACCTAACCATGTTGTGGAGCAGGTTAAATAATAAAATACATAATGTGCACAATACAAAATGTGATGCAAATGTTTGAATCATTACACAAAGAGGCTTAAATACGAAAGCGTTTGTAAGTTGTTTCAACAGACTCTGAGCAAACCAGATCAACATGGGCCTCTGTGATGTACTGAGGTGGAAAAAACAAGGATTAAACCATGATTGAGCCATACAAACAACTTCTAAACCTGACGCAAATACATATCATTGTGATAGAGTCTATGAGCCAGAATCAAGACTCCTGGCCATCAGTTCTCAAAGTGTGGTCCCTGGACCAACAGCATCTGCTCCAACCGAAAACTAACTAGAAATACAAATCCTTGGGCCCTTCCTTGTATCTACAGTCAGAATGACCAGAGGAGGAGCCCAGCAATCCGGGTTTGACAAACACTCCTGGTGATTCTGACCCACGCTAAAGCTTGAGACCCAGAATTCTCGAGGGTCAAGTGAAACAAGGATTATTAGCAACTTCACAGATGATACTTCGGTTAACATTCCTAATACTATTCTGATGTTTAAGAAAGACTGCTCCTGCCAGAACAAATGAGACCCATTTCTCCCTTTTAATAAATGCACGTCAATTATCCATGTTTATATACCAGGAAGTTCATGCTTTTATGGTCTCACAGGTTAAGGCAAAGTGGAAAAGTGTGAACGTGTTCGGTATTTGAGGGCAGGTGTGTGCCATGTCCACCATTGGCTTCAGGATTTAACTCAGTGCTACCCTTGCAGGCACTCCTGAGTGTTAGCTGAATGACTGCAAAGCAAACAGTAAGTAAAGTGAGACCCTGAAAGATGAAATGCCTTGTCCAAGATCACATAGGTAGTTGGTGGCAAAGACAGAACTTAGAGACACGGAGGGACCATCCTTGATCAACTATCCTTGGAACTAGCTGAACTCTGGCTGACCACTCCCCTCCCCTGCTAAAACCTTGAAAATACTCCACCCTCCTCCCCCAAGTTAAGACACTCCTTTAGAGACAACTCTTGCCCAGAATGGTCAAACACAGACTTATGTCATCAATGCTCTAGTTAATTTCCCATCACAGGAAACAGCTTCTCAGACCTCTGGTCCCAGGAAGCAGTGCAGTCTGCTAGTCTGTGATCCTACCCCTACATGTGGTAAAAGGCAATTAAGTTATTGGCTAAAAATAAACTTCAAGCACAAACCGTTCCACCCTACCCTCTAATCACGGGTACCAAATTCTTAAAATCCATGGGTACTGTAAGGGAGCCTCAGTGACACTTCAGACTCTCTGTGTGATTAAGGTCAGCATCCTCCTACGAGAAGCCTCCCAGCGCTTTTGTCAACGGGCTTTTACTGGGCTAAGTCAGCAACAGCACCGTCCAGTAGGTTCTTTCCTAGAGAAAGGAAGAGCCGCCACTCCTCTTATTCTCCAGGGACGAAATATAGCAAGTCCTTGGTGATTTGGAGAACAGCAGCAGAGAGCTGACCTGGTGAGTGACGTTTCCAACCCTGCAAGTTTAACACTAGGTTGGACCCCTGGCAACACTCTCTCAAGAGTCATGACAAGCTGTCCTCATTCTTTCACATGAGAGGGAAAGGAGAGGGTGCCTCTGTTAGTCAATGGGACCTTTAACGAGTTAGGGTGTAAGGCATTTTCCCCATACTGGTAGCCAGGAGGGACTGGGCTGGCTGGCACATAGGCCAAGGGCCACAGAGATCCTAAGATAAGACCTCTGAACCTTGGGTTCCTGGAAACAGAGAGAGAAAGAGAGAGAGAAACTCAAGTACTTAAATGAAAGAATGCCTGGGGAAGTGAGTTATATATAGTTAAATATTCCTTCCTCACCCTTCCTCTCTGAAGACATTTTTACAGAATGTCTTGCATTCCTATCTTGCCTGAGCTCAGTAATCAATGCAAAATCAACCCACGTGACCTAAGTTTTCCTAAGTCCTCAGGGAAACACACTGAACTTAGAGTCAAAAGATGTTTAACCCTCCAGATGTCCCTAATAGCTATCTTGTCATACATAAAAGCACAACCGAATTTCAACCTTGTTATCTTATCTCAGTCCCTTCCACCCTCTCAACTTGAGGCTTCCATTACATTTCTGGGCCTCTCTTCCAGTGTGAGGCTAACTTCTTTACCCAAGGATTTTTCTCAGATCATTCTCAGATACCATTTTTTAAACAGCATCCTCTGATTTTCAAGTCAATATTCCTATATGGATGAGACTGTTAATTATCTGAGATCATTCTTATCCTTCTTTTAATAATAGAGTAAGCCTCCAAGTTTTAGCTGGACATGTAGTTACCCAGCCAGAAAACGACATTTCCCAGGCTGCCTTCTCCCTAAGTGCAGTCACATGATAAGTTCTGGCAAATGAGATGGAGCATACAATGAATGAGATACAATATCCAAGTCACATCTTTTTAAAAAGGAAGCAGCTTGTCTTTTACTTACTCCTTCTCTACGTTCCTGTTGGCTAGAAAAATGATAACGCTGAGAAGAGCCTCTTTGTACCGTGAGGAGGAAGCCATATGTTAAAAGAGAACAGAGATATCTACTGGTCCAGTAATAAAACAGATCTATTATATATAAGATAACAAGGCTGACCTGCTGGCCTGAGTGCCTACCTGACATCATGGAATTCAGCTGCCTGACCATCAGACTACCTGCCTGCCTACCTCTAGGCAAGACCAAAAGTCAGCAAACTATTAGCATAAATGATCAAATAGTAAATATTTTAGGCTTGGCAGGCCATCGATCTCTGTTGCAAACACTCAACTCACTCTTGTATGAGAAAGTGGCCATAGACAATATATAAATGAATGAGTGTGGCTGTGTTCCAATTAAACTACAAAAATAGGCAGCAGGTGGGATATGGTCCATGGACTATAGTTTAGTGACCTCAGATCTAGACTACCAAGAGATGGAGAAACAGTAATATTTTATTTGAATCCCTGCATTTTGAGATCTCTTTGCTACCACTTAGCCTCAAGCAATATACCCTGTCATCTTCCAAAACCTTGCTTCAAAGCCCACCTCTTCCAGGAAGTCACTGGGCTGTAAGGTCTCATTGCTAGTTCTTCAGATCACACTGCTCACACAGGGTTCCCGAGCAGCCCAGGGGAGGAGGCATTCCAGACTCAAATACTTATTAAACTTCAAATAAGAAGGAAACTGTTGGAATCTCCAGATCACTTAGCAACAGCCACCTGCTGACTGCCACCTGCAGAGCCCCGGTGCTGGGTTTTCTCTGCTCCCATTCCAACACACACAGGACACCACCCTGCCAAAGGCATTCTCCTTGCCTTTCAAACTGAGGAATCAGAACTTACCTCGGGCATAAAAAAAGGGTCACTCTGGAGAAGGAGCACAGCTAATTCCTCTTGGTTCAGTCCAGAGAGCCCATGGTTTGTCAGGACCCTGAAGTTATCTTCGGAGAGAACCTCGTGAGAATATTTGCATAAATTCCTGGAAGAAAATAACAATGGTCAGCGTTTCCACTTCACAGAAAATAAAGAAAAAGCAACCATCCAGGAAACCTTTCAAATGAAAATCAATGCCCACATCCTTGGGTAACGAACACAAGGTTGGTCCAGCTTCAAAAATACACTTTAAATAAAAATATAAATTGATGAAACACCTAGATAGGAAAAGAGAATGTGAGGATCTCTTCATAAATTATACACATGTATTCTTTTTTTTAAACTTTTTATTTTGTATTGGGGTATAGCTGATTAACAACATACATGCTATACTTTAATTTACTGCAATCCTTCTTTAAATGTCTCCTCTAGTATATGTTAATTGTGTAAGGCGAGGAAAAAATAGCAAAGAAACTGAAACCAATTTAGTGGAAACGATTGCCCATTGAGAGGCAAATGATAATTAGGATAACACATCTATGGAATGAAAATAAAATCAATGGGATAAAAGAATTTTATTGATCAAACTAAATTAGATAAAACTGTCCCTTGCTTCATCACTTCTATGAATGTATACCTATGTGGTTTATGACTACAAAGGAATGGAACAAGCTTGTAATCACATATTTCAAACAACTTTACCGAGAAAGTGATAAAAATCCCCTTCACTTTAAGATTGATGATTTAAGTCTGACAAAACTTTCTGTGATGATGGAATTGTTCTATAATCTGAGCTTTCTGGGATGTAAGCCATACATGACTAATGCACACTTGAAATATAGGTAATAAGACTTAGGAAACTAAATTTTCCATTTTATTTCAATTAATCTAAAATTGAATAGCCTCATATGACTAGTGTCCACGAGACTGCATGGCAAAGATTTAAGCATTTGCTCTTAAAATTGAGGTGGGAGGAGTAACTTTACCATTATCATAAATTTAGAATATCCCAGGCTCCACCCCAGTTCATGTGAATCAAAATCTGCCTTTCAACAAGACCCCCAAATTATAATCACACTGACATCCCACAAGCACTGACTTATTAGACCTAGCATTGAGACGCTGACAGCACTGATGTTTTCATTAGACAGACATAATTTGACAATTACCAATGTTCACCTAACAAATGTCTTCTACTTCTTAACTTATATAGGTACATTCCCTATAATATCACCAACATCCTCAGGTTTATGGTTTTAACAGTTGCTAATGTGATGGGATGTTAATATTTTCCAGTTTGTACAACCATTAACAAATAGTCAGGTGGTTAGGTAATGGCCAGAATTTCACTATATAACCTTTATAAGCCTTTCCTCTTTCACATTATTTTCTTGAGATTTATTTGAGAGTATTGCCTAAGTGGTGAGTGTTTCATTTTCATCTCCTGCTCTGCAGAAAACATACTCATAAATCTAGAGAGTGTGTCTATTTCCCTCCAAGCACAGGAACATACAGTTTTATCACTTTTGCTACTTAACTAAGAAATAGATTCATACTTTTAATTTGCACTTTAATTATTAGCAAGACTGAAATATTCCAAATGTAGGTTTGATGCTCGTATTTCCTCTTATACTATTTGTTCATATCTTTTAACTGTTTATCTATAGATTTATAATTGTTCTTTATATTTTTAATACTAATCTTTACCAGCCTTGTTTATTTCAAATAGTGTTGCACTTTTCCCTTTTTATCAAGAACTTATTAAGCTTGCTGTTGCTCAATTTTTATACAATCAGATCCTTCCAATTCACCACTTGTAATTTAGCCCACTGTTTTAATACTCAAGAAATTAATTCCTCCACCACAGCTGGATAACTATAATATATCACTTTGTTTCACTTTTAAAAGAGATATTTTCAGCTTTAAAATATCTGGAGCTCATTCTGACAACCAGCATCAGAGGAAGACAGAAGTGCTTTATATCTTTTCTCAGTAACGTCTATTAAATAGGATTCCTTTCTTACTATTTTGTTGTCCAGAACTATTGTTTGTTAACTTTTTAGCAAATTTAGAATGCAGGGAATCCTTATGTTTTTATCAATCTACTATTCTGCTTTGCATCTGATACCATACAATATAAATGTCTTTCGTACCACATTTTAAATATTAACAGAATAATTTATCCTATTATTGGTTCATTTCTTCTCAAAAATTTTCTTAATGTGCTTAACCATTATTTTCTCTATAGAAATTGTATTATTGTTTTGTCAATTTCCACAAAATATCATATGGAATCTAATTTGTGTTAACTCCATACATTAGATTAGATATTATGTCATCTTACTATTTTAAATCTTCTGATTCTAGGACAGAAAATATCTCTTCATTTATTCAAGTTTTATTCTATTTTTCTTACTGAGAATTAAAATCTTTCTTTTCACAGTTCTCTTTTGTTTCCCAAATATTAAGCATAAATCAGTTGTCACTACTGTTTTTCGTTGTCACTGTAGACAGAAATGCAACTGACTGCAAAATTATCTTATTGAAATTGACAGTGATTTTTGTAATGTAAACATCTACAAAAAGTTATTCTCTAAGAATTTGTCTTTGAAAGTCACTATTCAAATGCCATTGTCTGTGTGTGAGGCATTTCTGAAACACTCTAGCATTGTTTTTGGGTCTAACTGTAGGAACCCCAAAAGAAAAGTCATGGCAGCCACCGCCCGAGCCCTTAAAACCCAGCCAGCCCTCCCACACTCCCTGCTTCATGCAAAAGTCAAGGGCAGGTGGTCAGGCTCTGTTGACAGCCTGTATCCTACCCATTTTCTAGGGCGTGCATTCTCCTGGTTTTCTTCACCAGGAGTCCTGGCTTTTAGTGTGTTTCTGGCACTCCCTGATAGAGCTGACATCAGCTCTCTGCTTGCTCTTGAGGTTTGTGGTTTCAGATAACTGCTCCCCCACAGCCCCCACTCCCCAGAGCTCTCAGCGGCTAGGCAAAACTACACCTTATCTCTTTCCCAGCCATCATGGGAGGGGGGCATCTATGAAGAGGTTCCGCAGCAGGAAGGGGCCCAGCCTCCACCCCAAAGCAGGAAACCCCTCCAGTACAGCTTTTGCCAGACATGTGTGAGCCTCCTTACCTCTCTAGACCTTTCACTCCCCTGCGCATTGCCACTAGTGACCCTCTCAATCTGGAGCAGAAAATGAGCTCACTGAAACACCCCACCCCTGGGCAGCTTCTACCCTCTGGCTCAGAGGAGGGAGGAATTAAGAATCTTTCTTTCCTTTGAGCTTCAGTCCAGATGCTGTGGTCACAGTGCCAAGACGATCATACCTCACCTATGGCCGGATTACAGTCATACGTGAAGACCCAGCCCCTCTCCAGATTTCAGCAAGATACAGCCTCGGTCTTACCTGTCTAGCACCTGCTCTGCCCTTGCCAAGGGGCAGCGGGGCACTTCCAAGGTCCTGGAGGTCCGCATTTCTTCTAAATAACTAAAGGCAGCCAGGCAAGCCAAGGAGAAGCCCTCTGCCTGGAGCCCCAAGAGTCTGGGCTTTCCCAGCCCACCTAAGACACTCATGCCCATAGGAGGAGCCCTTCCAGCACACGTGGTGCTGGCTGGGTCCTTGATGCTGCCTGCCTGAGGGCCAGATCACTCTTCATTTCTCATCTCCATCCTCAGGCAAACCTCTAGATTCTATAATCCTCACCTTGAACCCAGCTTCAGTCAGCAACATGTCATATCCTGCCTTGGGTTCTGACCTGCAGCTCCATCCCTGGGAGGCCCTGTTCTGTTTTCCCACATTTCCTAGACTTTTCCAAGCTTCTTAGAGGATTTATCTCCACCTTAATTTCAAAAAAATGGGGCAGTTCTCACTCACTTGTCTGAGGAGTAATAAGACCAAGGATTTCCCAGGTGGCGCTAGTGGTAAAGAACCTGCTTGCCAATTCCGGAGACATAAGAGACTAGGGTTCGATTGCTGGGTTGGGAAGATTCCCTGAAGGAGGAAATGGCACCCACTCCAGCATTCTTGCCTGGAGAATCCCATGGACAGAGGAGTCTGTGGGCTACAGTCCACAGAATCAGACACAAATGAAGTGACTTAGCCCGTACGCATCCAAGTAAGACCAGAAGTACGGACACTAACACTTATCACACATTTTCTGAGTGACAGGAACTGGATCTGTTTTTTATAACCTATGAGGAAATATTTTACTTTTTATTTTGGGAAACTGAGGTTAGGTAAATTGAGAAATAAAAGGTTACTCAAATAAGGGGAAGAGCTCATAACTGAACCCAGAATGCAAAATAAGAAAATTAAAAACATAATCTGGAAAAATAAAAACAGACAGGACTGAAAATTTTCCAAACCAAAAAGAAAAAAAAGAAAGCCATGCTAGATTATTATCCCAATTACTGTTCCCTTGTTGATGTTATTGTTTAATAGTTAAGCCATGTCCAGTTCTTTGCAACCCTATTGACTGTATCACACCAGGCTCCTCTGTCCACTGGAGGCAAGAATACTGGAGTATATTGCCATTTCTTTCTCCAGGAGATCTTCTCCAGGGATAGAACCTGGGTCTCTTGCACTGCAAGCAGATTCTTTACTATCTGAGCTACCAGGGAAGAATATGGTGTAGGAGGAACACAATAAATGATAGAAACTGGTTCTTGCGACTTCCCTGGCAGTGCAGTGGTTAAGACTCCATGCTTCCACTGCAGGGGTCACAGGTTCAACTACTGGTCAGGAAACTAAGATCCTGCATGCATCGCAGCGAGGCCAAAAGAAAAAATGAAACTATTTCAGGCTTTCCAGGCGGTGCCATTTGGTAAAGAATCTTCCTGCCAATGCAGGAACCATCTTTCATTGTTAGGAGGATTCTTTACCACTGAGACACCTGGGTCAGGAATATCCCCTGGAATAGGAAACTGCAACGCACTCCAGTATTCTTGCCTGAGAAATCCCATGGACAGAGGAGCCTGGTGGGCTACAGTCCATAGGGTTGCAGAGTCAGACACGACTGAGCACACTCACTTATGCTAGTCTATTTTCTATGGCAGTTCCCAGATCCATAAAGGTTATGTCTAGTACTTCATCAAGCAAACATGAACATTTAATAAATTATTTTTTTAAAAAGAAAAGAAACTGTTTCTCATGATTGGCATTGAGGAAACAAGTTCAGCAGATGACTGATTCAGCCTTCAGCCGAACCTGTCATGGTCAGGGCTTAATGGAGGTCATACTTAGGTTTAAGATGCAGAAGCTTCCTTCTCACTTTCTTCTGATCACTCTGTCTCAGTTCCAGGCCCCTAATACTGGCTACGAGGCTTTAGCCAGGAAACAGTGTGAAAATCCCCCAAGGCCTCTTGGGGTTCTCAAAACCAGTGGTTCTCAAAGTGAAGTCCTCCAATCAGCATCACCTAGGAGGTTGTCAGAAACGCAAATTCTCAGGCCCTGTCCCAGACCTACAGGGTGAGTCTCAACTTTCTAGCTCACATCAGAATCACTGAGAAGGTTTGTTAGAACACAGAATGCTAGACACCACCCCCAGAGTTCCTGATCAGGAGGTCTGGGATGAGGTCTGAGTGTACATTTCTCACAACCTCCTAGGTGATGCTAATGCTGCTGGGCCAAAGAGCACATCTGGATAAGCATACTCAAGGTGACCTTCTCCAACAAAGGGTTGACTCACAGTCATGGGACTCCCCACCTCCCAGCACAGAAAAGAGCTCACCCACAGCCCTTATGAGCTGCCCAGGGGGAAACAAGCGTTTGCAGAAGGCTGCCTGCCCTTGGAGTAGATAAACTTCAAACAGCATGAGTTGGGATAGGAAATGATAACTTTTCTAAAAAGAGCGAAGATGGCCTTGGGAGAGGCAAGAAGCTCTCTCAAGAATCTCAAGCCAAAAGCCTAAAAACAAGGCTTTTCATTCTTTACTTCCAGCCACTGAATGAAAGGTTATTTTAACCCTGGCAGTAAGTGCTTGCCCAACCACAGATGAAGTCTAGCCTGCAGAGAGGTTCTCATCCCTGGCTACACATAATAACCAACTGGGCAGTGCTGAGAAATACCTAAGCCTGGCCACGCCCTCAGAGATGGTTATTTAATTTGACAAGAGGTGGGACCCCAGATGATTTCATTGTGCAGTCAGGGCTGAGAGTTGCTGGTTGGACCTGTTGGATGAAATTCTAAGCTAGGTTCCTGAACTAGATATTCACACGTGTGAGCTCTGGCACTTCACAAATCAGTAAACATAGGGTCAACCCTAGGCTCCACAACCAGACCAATGAGAAAAAGATAACCTTAGGGAGAATCTTGGTTTTAGTTTATTTTTATTTTTTAAAATAATTTTCTCTCTCTTTTTTTTTTTTTTGGCTGTGTAGGTCTTCATTACTGCGAGCGCTTTTCTCTACTTGTGGTGAGCAGAAGCCACTCTCTAGTTGTGGGGGATTCTTAATGTGGTGGTTTCTCTTGGTGTGGAGCACAGACAGACTCTAGAGAGCCCAGGCTTCAGGAGTTGCAGCTCATGGGCTCTGGAGCACAGGCTCAATAGCTGAGGCACACAGGCTTAGCGACTCCGAGGCAATGTGGGATCTTCCCAGAGCAGGGATCAAACCCTTATCGCCTGCTCTTTATTACTGAGCCTCCAGGGGAGCCCCAGTTTGTTTTTTTAATTGGAATACAATTGCTTTACAGTGCTGTGTTAGTTTCTGCTCTATGACAGCGTGAACCAGCCATATGCATGTCCTTCCCGAGCCTCCCTCCCAGGCCACTCCTGGAAGTCATCACAGAGCCCTGAGCTGAGCTCCCTGTGTGACACAGCAGCTTCCCACTAGCTATCGAATTGACACGTGGGCGTGTATATATGTCCGTGCTTCTCTTAATCCATCCCAATCTCTCCTTCCCCCACTGTGGCCACACATCTACTCTCTAGAGAGTCTTATTTTTCAACCATTGTTTGCATCAAAATACCTCTTCCTTTCACCTGCTCTGCTCCCCAACACCTCATGGGGGGAGGGTGGACAGAATCAAAGAGCTAGCCAGTTCGTGTAGAACACAGGAAATATCTCACCACAATGCCAGCCAGGCGAGAAAGAAACCAAGGCCTGTGAAAGATAAAAATCTAGAGAACATTAGTCTACAGAATAAAATGGCGTCAATCAAACCAAGCCTGAAACGTGTCCAAGTCATGAGACTCCTATTCTCTATATGACTGTACCTCTGACGTTTGAGATTCAATTGCCGGTTACTAGAGGCAGGAGTGATTCACCACATCGGGAACCCCTAGTCGGGTGGGGGAAAACCAGAGTAGACCAGCGGAGAACACAGGAGCAGTCTAAGGACCAGCGAGCAGGAAGGGAAAGGGTGGAGCCGAAGGAACCGGTCTGCTTTAACCGCAACCGTGTTACGCAGAGTCTACTGGGTGCAGAGAAGAGGCACCCCTGAGTGCCGACTGTGGTGAGCCCCAGGTGCAGATGGCCAAGTTTCCCAGAAGGGGAGCGGTGCAGGGTGGAGGAACTGACTGTAATCTATAACTGTACCAAAAGTAAGGCAGACCATACAGGTGCCACAACACTTTAGACCAGCTCCCCAGGTTGACCTACTTCTCTGGTCCTTTTAATTAGGGGGGTTCTCAAACTCTGCTGCCCATTAGAACCACCCATGGCCTTTTTTTTTTTTTTTAATAATTTCATTTATTTATTTTGGCTGTGCTGGGTCCTGGTTGCTGTGCAGGCTTTTCTCTAGTTGCAGAGAACAGAGGCTGCTCTTGAGTTGCGGTGCGAGAACTTCTCATTACTGTGGCTGCTTTTGTTGTAAAGCACAGGCTCTAGGGTGCAGGCTCAATAGTTGCAGTGCGCAAGCTTAGTTGCTCCAAGGCATGTGGGATCTTCCCCGACTGGGAATTGAACACCTGTCCCCTGCATTGGCAAGGCAGTTTCTTTACCACTGAGCCACCAGGGAAGCCCCACCCATGGTCTTTTAAAAAACCCCAATGCCCAAGTCATACCCTATATCAATTAAATCAGAATGTCCAGGGGTAAGATCTGGGCACCAGTATCTATAAAAGATTCCTCAAGTGACTCCAATGTGCAGCGAAAGTTTGGCATCATTGCCCTAAGTCCACATCAGGACCAAGAAAAAGCATAGCAAGTGAAGACAGTGAAGAGCAGGAAGTACTATGTAGCATGTGGGATCTTAGTTCCCTGACAAGGGATCAAACCGGCCCCCCCTTGCAGAGGAAGCCCGGAGTCCTAAACACTGGACCACTAGGTAAGTCCTAGGTCTGAAACATATTAAAATTTCTTCTCAGTGAGGAAGCATTCAAAGATCATGAATGAGGTGTCCACTTTCTTCTCCCAAACTGAGTCCAACTTTTATACCCCAATTTGGTTAAATTGATTTCTCATTGGACTTGAGATCTGAAGTTCTTCTTTTATTCCTTTTCTAAAACCATCTTGGGACCTTGCTAATGCTAAAGTAGTCTGTAGGAGGAGGAGCCAAGATGGCAGAGGAATAGGATGGGGAGACCACTTTCTCCCCCACAAATTTATCAAAAGAAGAATTCAACGCAGAGCAAACTTCACAAAACAGCTTCTGATCGCTAGCTGAGGACATCAGGCGCCCAGAAAAGCAGCCCACTGTCTTCAAAAGGAGGTAGGACAAAATATAAAAGATAAAAAGAGAGACAAAAGAGCTAGGGACGGAGACCTGTCCCGGGAAGGGAGTCATAATAGAGGAAGTTTCCAAACACCAGGAAACCCTCGCACTGGCGGGTCTGGGGGAAGTGTTCGAATCTCGGAGGGCAACCTAACTGGGAGGAAAATAAATAAAACCCACAGATTACATGCCTAAAAGCAACTCCCAGCAGAAAAGTACCCCAGACGCCCGCATCTGCCACCAGCAAGTGGGGGCAGAACGGAGAGGAGCGGGTGGCATTGCTTAGGGTAAGGACCAGGCCTGAGTGTCCTGAGGGCAATCAGAGGAAGCTTTTGTGAGAAACCAACTTAAACTGTGGGACAGCAAAAGAGAGATAGAAAATTAACCAGCCCGAACACGCTGCCGGCCGTTCGCAGAACAAAGGGTCTGAGCAAGTCCAGAGGAGCTAGCCAGCTGCTGACCGGCCCAGCCCCACAAGAGGCAGGAGGCAGGGGGGAGGGGAAAGGGGCAAACTCGGCCCCAAAGGCGGCATCCCCTACCAAACTGCAAACAGGCCTCCAGTTTCTAACCAAAGACTTCCTGAAATTCTGGATGGTCGACATCCGCCGGGAGGGTCGCAGCTAAACACAGGGCACACGCACCCAACCGGCGCGAGCTGAACCTGAGGCTGGGACCGCGGAGGGGAGAAGGTGTGCCGCACCCGGGGAGAGTGCGCCCGACAAGCTCCTGGCTGCCTGAGCTGCTCTGGCAGGGAAGGCACAAAACGCAGGCGCAACCGAGTCCACGCTTTTGTGGAACACCCGAAAACTGGAACCACGCGCAGCGCAGGGCCCGCTCCATATAGAGCAGCCGGGAGCCTGAGCAGCATAGACGGGGAAAGCAGAGCCCCCAGTCCCCGCAGGGCGACGGAACTAGCGAACCTGAACAAGAGACCACCGCCGCCCGCCTGTGTCAGGGCGGAAATTAGGCACTGAAGAGACCGGCAAACAGAAGCCAAATAAACAAAGGGAACCACTTCAGAAGGGACCGGTGCAACAGATTAAAATCCCTGTAGGTAACACCGACTACACCGGAAGGGGCCTGTAGATATCGAGAAGTGTAAGCTGGAATGAGGAGCTATCTGAAACTGAACCGAACCCACACTGACCGCAACAGCTCCAGAGAAATTCCTAGATGTATTTTTACCTTTTTTTCTTTATTAAAAAAAATTTTTTTTCTTTTCTTTTTTATTTTTTCTCTTTTATTTTCTTTTAAAATTCCCTATTACTCCCCCATTACTCCTTAACTTTCGTTTTCATATATTTTTACGATTTTCTTAATTAGGAAAAAATTTTTTCTTGTTTTTTTTCTTTTTTCTTTTCCTCTTATTTTCTTTTAAAGTCCTCTATTACTTCTCTACTACTCCTTAATTTTCATTTTCATTTCACTATAACCTTGCAAGAAAAAAAAAAAGAGAGAAGCCCTATTTTTAAACTGAACTTCATATATATTTCTAAAATTTTTTGTGTTTTTGTTTTTAATATTGTATTTTTAAGAGTCTAACCTCTACTCTAGATTTTTAATCTTTGTTTTTCTGTATATGATATAAACTTTGGACATTTAAGAATCCAATATTCAGTTCCCATTTTTACCCAGGAGTGTGTTGATTACTCTCTCCCACTTTTGACTCTGTTTTCTACCTCAGAACACCTCTATTTCCTCCTTTCCCCTTCTCTTCCCAATCCAATTCTGTGAATCTTTGTGGATTTCTGGGCTACAGAGAACACTTTGGGAACAGACAACTGCGTAGATCTGTCTCTCTCCTCATGAGTCCCCCTTTTTCTCCTCCTGCTCATTTCTATCTCCCTCCTCCCTCTCCTCTTCTTCATGTAACTCTGTGAGCCTCTCTGGTGTCCCTCATGGTGGAGAATCCTTTCACCATTAACCTAGAAGTTTTATTATCAGTGCTGTATAGTTGGAGAAGTCTTGAGACTACTGGAAGAATAAAACTGAAATCCAGAGGCAGGAGACTTAAGCCCAAAACCTGAGAACACCAGAAAACTCCTGACTACACGGAACATTAAGTAATAAGAGACCGTCCAAAAGCCTCCATACCTACACTGAAACCAACCACCACCCAAGAGCCAGTAAGTTTCAGAGCAAGACATACCACGCAAATTCTCCAGCAACACAGGAACATAGCCCTGAGCGTCAACTTACAGGCTGCCCAAAGTCACACATAACACATAGACCCATCTCAAAACTCATTACTGGGCACTCCATTGCACTCCAGAGAGAAGAAATCCAGTTCCACGCACCAGAACACCGACGCAAGCTTCCCTAACCAGGAAACCTTGACAAGCCAATCGTCCAACCCCACCCACTGGGTGAAACCTCCACAATAAAAAGGAACCACAGACCTCCAGAATACAGAAAGCCCACTCCAGACACAGCAATCTAAACAAGATGAAAAGGCAAAGAAATACCCAACAGGTAAAGGAACATGAAAAATGCCCACCAAGTCAAACAAAAGAGGAGGAGATAGGGAATCTACCTGAAAAAGAATTTAGAATAATGATAATAAAAATGATCCAAAATCTTGAAAACAAAATGGAGTTACAGATAAATAGCATGGAGACAAAGATAGAGAAGATGCAAGAAATGTTTAATAAAGCCCTAGAAGAAATAAAAAAGAGTCAATTAAAAATGAATAATGCAATAAATGAGATAAAAAACACTCTGGAGGGAACCAAGAGTAGAATAACGGAGACAGAAGATAGGATAAGTGAAGTAGAAAATAAAATGGTGGAAATAAATGAAGCAGAGAGGAAAAAAGAAAAAAGAATCAAAAGAAATGAGGACAACCCCAGGGACCTCTGGGACAATGTGAAACACCCCAACATTCGAATCATAGGAGTCCCAGAAGAAGAAGACAAAAAGAAAGGCCATGAGAAAATACTCGAGGAGATAATAGCTGAAAACTTCCCTAAAATGGGGAAGGAAATAGCCACCCAAGTCCAAGAAACCCAGAGAGTCCCAAACAGGATAAACCCAAGGCAAAACACCCAAAGACACATATTAATTAAATTAACAAAGATCAAAAACAAAAAACAAATATTAAAAGCAGCAAGGGAGAAACAACAAATAACACACAAAGGGATTCCCATAAGGATAACAGCTGATCTATCAATAGAAACCCTTCAGGCCAGAAGGGAATGGCAGGACATACTTAAAGTAATGAAAGAGAATAACCTACAACCTAGATTACTGTACCCAGCAAGGATCTCATTCAGATATGAAGGAGAATTCAAAAGCTTTACAGAGAAGCAAAAGCTGAGAGAATTCAGCACCACAAAACCAGCTCTTCAACAAGTGCTAAAGGATCTTCTCTAGACAGGAAACACAGAAAGGTTGTACAAACGTGAACCCAAAACAACAAAGTAAATGGCAATGGGACCATACCTATCAATAATTACCTTAAATGTAAATGGGTTGAATGCCCCAACCAAAAGACAAAGATTGGCTGAATGGATACAAAAACAAGACCCCTATATATGCTGTCTACAAGAGACCCATCTCAAAACAAGAGACACATACAGACTAAAAGTGAAGGGCTGGAAAAAAATATTTCATGCAAACGGAGAACAAAAGAAAGCAGGAGTCACAATACTCATATCAGATAAAATAGACTTTCAAATAAAGGCTGTGAAAAGAGACAAAGAAGGACACTACATAATGATCAAAGGATCAATCCAAGAAGAAGATATAACAATTATAAATATATATGCACCCAACATAGGAGCACCGCAATATGTAAGGCAAACGCTAACGAGTATGAAAGAGGAAATTAATAGTAACACAATAATCGTGGGAGACTTTAATACCCCACTCACAACTATGGATAGATCAACTAAACAGAAAATTAACAAGGAAACACAAACTTTAAATGACACAATGGACCAGCTAGACCTAATTGATATCTATAGGACATTTCACCCCAAAACAATCAACTTCACCTTTTTCTCAAGTGCACACGGAACCTTCTCCAGAATAGATCACATCCTGGGCCATAAATCTAGTCTTGGTAAATTCAAAAAAACTGAAATCATTCCAGTCACCTTTTCTGATCACAGTGCAGTAAGATTAGATCTCAATTACAGGAAAAAAATTGTTCAAAATTCAAACATATGGAGGCTAAATAACACGCTTCTGAATAACCAACAAATCATAGAAGAAATCAAAAAAGAAATCAAAATATGCATAGAAATGAATGAAAATGAAAACACAACAACCCAAAACCTATGGGACACTGTAAAAGCAGTGCTAAGGGGAAGGTCATAGCATTACAGGCTTTCCTCAAGAAACAAGAAAAAAGTCAAATAAATAACCTAACTCTACACCTAAAGCAACTAGAGAAGGAAGAAATGAAGAACCCCAGGGTTAGGAGAAGGAAGGAAATCTTAAAAATTAGGGCAGAAATAAATGCAAAAGAAACTAAAGAGACCATAGCAAAAATCAACAAAGCTAAAACCTGGTTTTTTGAAAAAATAAAACAAAATTGACAAACCATTAGCAAGACTCATTAAGAAACAAAGGGAGAAGAACCAAATTAACAAAATTAGAAATGAAAATGGAGAGATCACAACAGACAACACTGAAATACAAAGGATCATAAAAGACTACTACCAGCAGCTCTATGCCAATAAAATGGACAACTTGGATGAAATGGACAAATTCTTAGAAAAGTATAACTTTCCAAAACTGAACCAGAAAGAAATAGAAGATCTTAACAGACCCATCACAAGCAAGGAAATCAAAACTGTAATCAGAAATCTTCCAGCAAACAAAAGCCCAGGACCAGATGGCTTCACAGCTGAATTCTACCAAAAATTTAGAGAAGAGCTAACACCTATCTTACTCAAACTCTTCCAGAAAATTGCAGAGGAAGGTAAACTTCCAAACTCATTCTATGAGGCCACCATCACCCTAATTCCAAAACCAGACAAAGATGCCACAAAAAAAGAAAATTACAGGCCAATATCACTGATGAACATAGATGCAAAAATCCTTAACAAAATTCTAGCAAACAGAATCCAACAACATATTTAAAAAATCATACACCATGACCAAGTGGGCTTTATCCCAGGAATGCAAGGATTCTTTAATATCCACAAATCAATCAATGTAATACGCCACATTAACAAATTGAAAGATAAAAACCATATGATTATCTCAATAGATGCAGAAAAAGCCTTTCACGAAATTCAACACCCATTTATGATTAAAACTCTCCAGAAAGCAGGAATAGAAGGAACATACCTCAATATAATAAAAGCTATATATGACAAACCCACAGCAAGCATTACCCTCAATGGTGAAAAATTGCAAGCATTTCCCCTAAAATCAGGAACAAGACAAGGGTGCCCACTCTCACCACTACTATTCAACATAGTGTTGGAAGTTTTGGCCACAGCAATCAGAGCAGAAAAAGAAGTAAAAGGAATCCAGATAGGAAAAGAAGCGAAACTCTCACTGTTTGCAGATGACATGATCCCCTACATAGAAAACCCTAAAGACTTCTTTCCAGAAATTCTAGAGCTAATCAAACGAATATAGTAAAGTTGCAGGATATAAAATTAACACACAGAAATCCCTTGCATTCCTATATACTAACATTGAAAAAACAGAAAGAGAAATTAAGGAAACAATACCATTCACCATTGCAACAAAAAGAATAAAATACTTAGGAGTATATCTACCTAAAGAAGCAAAAGACCTATACATAGAAAACTATAAAACACTGATGAAAGAAATCAAAGAGGACACAAACAGATGGAGAAACATACCGTGTTCATGGATTGGAAGAATCACTATTGTCAAAATGGCTATTCTACCCAAAGCAATCTATAGATTCAATGCAATCCCTATCAAGCTACCAACGGTATTTTTCACAGAACCAGAACAAATAATTTCCCAATTTGTATGGAAATACAAAAAACCTCGAATAGCCAAAGTAATCTTGAGAAAGAAGAATGGAGCTGAAGGAATCAACCTGCCGGACTTCAGACTATACTACAAAGCCACAGTCATCAAGACAGTATGGTACTGGCACAAAGACAGAAATATAGATCAATGGAACAGAATAGAAAGCCCAGAGATAAATCCACGAACCTATGGACACCTTATCTTCGACAAAGGAGGCAAGGATATACAATGGAAAAAAGACAACCTCTTTAACAAGTGGTGCTGGGAAAACTGGTCAACCACTTGTAAAAGAATGAAACTAGAACACTTTCTAACACCATACACAAAAATAAACTCAAAATGGATTAAAGATCTAAATGTAAGACCAGAAACTATAAAACTCCTAGAGGAGAACATAGGCAAAACACTCTCTGACATAAATCACAACAAGATCCTCTATGACCCACCTCCCAGAATATTGGAAATAAAAGCAAAACTAAACAAATGGGACCTAATGAAACTTAAAAGCTTTTACACAACAAAGGAAACTATAAGCAAGGTGAAAAGACAGCCTTCAGAATGGGAGAAAATAATAGCAAATGAAGAAACAGACAAAGGATTAATCTCAAAAATATACAAGCAACTCCTCAGCTCAAATTCAGAAAATAAATGACCCAATCAAAAAATGGGCCCAAGAACTAGCGACATTCTCCAAAGAAGACATACAGATGGCTAACTAAACACATGAAAAGATGCTCAACATCACTCATTAATCAGAGAAATGCAAAATCAAAACCACATGAGGTAACCATACAACACCGCAGCCAGTCAGGATGGCTGCTATCCAAAAGTCTACAAGCAATAAATGCTGGAGAGGGTGTGGAGAAGAGGGAACCCTCTTACACTGTTGGTGGAATGCAAACTAGTACAGCCACTATGGAGAACAGTGTGGAGATTTCTTAACAAACTGGAAATAGAACTGCCATATGACTCAGCAATCCCACTCCTGGGCATACACACTGAGGAAACCAGATCTGAAAGAGACACGTGCACCCCAATGTTTATCGCAGCACTGTTTATAATGGCCAGGACATGGAAGCAACCTAGATGCCAATCAGCAG